>NW_026129831.1:0-33873 GCF_022985175.1 Labeo rohita | reverse complement strand
AAACTTCATTTGGAACAACAAGCGCCCTCCCCTCAGACTTTCCTTGCTTTACTTGCGTTATGATAGAGGGGGGTTAAACCTACCCAACCTAAAATGGTACTACTGGGTGGCTCAAATTAGAGCAGCAATGTTTTACTTTGAGAAGGATTACCCTCCAACCTGGGTATCTATAGAGGCTCACTCTATTTCAATTCCTTTGAATTTATATCTATATTCAGCAGATGATAAAAAGTTGATTAAGTGTACAAAAAATCCATATACCAGAAATACTATAATAGTTTGGTTTGAGGCTCTTACTCATTTAGGTGAATTACCATAACTTTCATGCTTTTCACCAGTTTTTGGTAATGAAAATTTCCGTCCAGGTTTAAAAATCTGGTCAATTGAAAGTATTAGTAAGATATCTGATTTCTATAATGAAGGAAAATTCATGTCCTTTGAAGAAATTAGGATAAGGTTTGGAATTCAGCAAAAACACTTTTTCAAATATTAGCAATTACGTAGCTACATTCAATCAAGACAAGGCCAATGTCTGGTTGAGCCTCCTTTTTCTACTTTGGAAAATATTACACTTAAATGTTTGAAAGGTAGAGGTCAAATATCTCTATTATATAAACAGTTTGTGGCCAAATCTAAAGAATCGTTTAATGACAGACTTCAAGCATGGCGATCTGACCTGCAGGTTAATATAACTGAGGAAGAGTGGCAAATAATATGTTTAAAAGCCCAAACTCAGACAATGAACACCCATTTGAGATTGCTTCAGTATAAATGGCTGAGTAGACAATATATCACTCCAGTTAAGTTACACCACTTCAACCCGAATATTCCTGATGAATGCTACAAATGTAAGCAAGAGAAGGGAACTTTATTCCATTGTATGTGGGAATGCACTAAAGTTAAGTGTTTTTGGGTTAAAATATTGAACATTGTAAGTAAAATCATTGGCAAAGTAATTCCTTTTGATCCCAAGCTGTGTATATTAAATATTTGTCCTTTGAATTTTAAAACTACCAAACATGAAAGATTGTTGCTAATTCTTTGTTTGTTGGAAGCCAAACGTGTAATTGCATGCTTTTGGAAAAAAGAAGAAAGTCCTGCCGTGTCTCAATGGATAAAGGGGACGACTTTATGCCTTGCTTCAGAAAAGATTACCTACTTTTTGAAAAACAAACTTCATATATTTTGGTTCATCTGGAAAGTGTTCTATGACTAGATGGTGACTCTTTTGTGGAACTGATGGTCAAGTATATAATATATAGACCAGTTTTTTTTGTGTGTTAATTAATGTATTATTTATTTATTTATTTATTTAGTTATATTTAGTAATTACTTTTTTTTTTTTTTTTTTTTTTTTTTTTTTTTTTTTTTTGTTATCTGGTTATAATGGAAAATTTGATTGTTGTATTAATCTGTATGACAATGTTTGAAAATATATATATATATTTTTTTTTCTTTAAAAAGAGTAAGTAGAGAATTTTTTGTTTTGCAGAAGAGAAGGAAGACCAAGGAAGATCCTCTGGCTGAGAAAAAGCTACACCACAGCTACATGGATATCAACCACAGCTACATGGATATCAACCACAAACTGTTTACAGACAAAACAGAAGAAGATCATGATGGGGAAATGGATGAAGAGCAAGACACCAGTTTAGATGTGATGATAATGAATCATTATTTTCTCAAACAGTATCAAATGTCTTATATTTACCGCATGATCTGTATCAAAGTTGACTGGGATGGACTGTGTGACTTTAAGGACATTTCATCACTCATTTGTGTGTCTTCAGCTGCAGGGAACTGATTAATATATGATGTTAATGTATTTTTAATAATCCAATTTTATTTTAATTATTGTAATAATCCATATTTTTCTTAAATGTCATTTGTCTTGATGCTACTTTTTCAGCTTTATGCTGTATGCTTCAATAAAATGAATATGGTGAATATTGTGTATTGAAAATTCTTGGTAAATACATAATTTTACTAGGTCGGCTCATATGTGTATATATGTTTTTTACTTGAAAAACTACATATAATTAATAACCTGATTGTTTTTACTTAAGACATAAACATTTTTGATCAGATTAATGATATTGGGGACAACAATACACCAAAAAGTCATTATTGTATATATTTAGTGAAAAAATGACAATTTGTGGTGAAATAAAGGGAATTACAAGATTAATTATTTTGCATTACAAGATGCTACCATGGGCTTTATTGCTACAAACACTTAAAGGGGTGATCAGATGCTAAGTTCACTTTTTCATGCTGTTTGAACATTAATGTGTGTTGTCAGTGTATGTACAAATCTACCCTATAATGAAAAAAATCCATGCAGTGGTTTTTAATTAATCAGTAAAAATAATATCCCCTTTTTCAAATCGAGTCGTTCTCAGATGCCTGTCGTTGTTGCGTCACACCGAAAAGAGGCCACTCCCACAATAGTTGATTGACATGAGCGATTTACCTTGAATCAGCTGTCACAGTCCGCCCTCTTTATTTTGATGCTGGAGCAGGGATGTAAGTTAGACAAGAATATCTCCGATTGAGCGATTGAGGTGTTGTGTTGCTGGATGTAATAATGAACATAGTGGTCGTCATTTACTCCCGACATCTGAGCAGCTGAAGATGCAGTGGATTATGTTTGTTTGTGAAGGGAATGAGGCTCCCGATCTACATAAATGTGCCTATGTTTGCACGAATCATTCATGATCCAGCTTCACTTACAGCAGAAGTGAGTATAAGGGTTTTTTTTTTTTATGAATCTTTGCGATCGCCTTTCCTTATAACGTGGTAGTTAGGACGTTTAGCGGCTAAACGCGGCTAATGTAGACAATATCATCTTTCCAGAGAGAGAAGAGAGGGGTGGGGTGAGCAGAGCTCATTTGCATTTAAAGGAACAACCCCTTAGAATGAGATGATTTTTGCTGAGCTCATTTTGACAAGGTAAAAAGGGTGTTGTTTTACAAAACCACTGAGAATTTTTAATCAAAGTATATTAGAGACTTTTCATTAAGACCCTAAAGAATCATATCAACTTGTGGAAAATGGGCATCTGATGACCCCTTTAAGGGATAACTGAGAATGTACGAGGAATTATCAAGGTGCATCTTGTACTGCATTAAAACCAAGAGCATGCACATTACTGATACCCGGCCTGTGAGGAGCAAGATAAAAGGTTGAGGACGACATATTTACACAGATTTTTGCTAATTATTATTATTATTTTATTATTGTGATTTTTACTACTGCATGAATTTGTCCTTGTGTAATAGTAATAATGAAAAATCACAATGTGTATAAATTGTCTTTGATTACTGCTTAACAGTGGGGAATAGATAATGGCAAGTTGTTGCAGTTTCATCCATTATATTCATTGGTGTTTACTTAAAAAAAAATCTATTATTATTTATTATTAATCTATTATTATTTATTATTATCTATTATTATTATTATTATTATTATTATTAAAGCATTTCTTTAAAATGTTTCTGTTTGTTTGATCAGATGGCCTCACAATGTCCTGTCAAGAGCTATATGAGGCATGATGTAAGAATAGAAGAGGGTGGACTGTGAAAACTGTCAGATGTAAATGTAACTCAACACAGTTTGTTGTTCATAATGAGGAGAACACATGTATGTAGTGTGACGAGTCTGCTGCCTCCCCCCTAACTATCATCGTCACCCCGTCTGTAATCGCCGCCCTTCACCAGGCTCCCGACGGGAGTGGGCGTGTGGGAGGAGGAGGGGCGCTGAAACATCCAGGTCTGGCGGTGTGTGATGAGGCACACCTGACGTGAATGAAGCCTCATCACCGCCGCTGTTAAAATGCCGAGCGCGCTTCTCCTCAGGAGACCGGTCTCTTCCCCGTGCATGCACGCTGGTGTCCTCGCGGGTCCAGGAAGGGCGCGGTGAGGGACGAGCGCCGCCGATGTGATGCATGGAAAATGGCTGCGGGCCAGGATGCCGGGCCTTCTCACCCACATGAGGAAGTGCCGCCGCTTAGGAATGGATGAAGCCGCTAAAGGAAGCCGCTACCCGCCACGTTGCCGCGGACCCCGACGGGGAGCGAGTGCGGCCGCCGGACTCCGCCCCTTACCTGGACCCTTCCCTTCTGAACACTGCCCCTCTTTCACGGAATCCCATCACGTCGAGGACACCAGATCCCCCGTTTATTTTGGACACTTTTTTTTCCCCCTTTTTGGACACTTTGTTTTATTGTTTAATAAAAGCCTCTCCGAGGCCTGACGTCACGCCCACTGTGTCTGTCGCTTTGCTCTGCTCCCGTGACAGTAGGTTTTACTGCCCTTCTACCCCCAGGGGCCCAGTAACACCCTCTGGAAGAGCCAAATAAATGCATACAGGTGCTGGTCATATAATTAGAATATCTTCAAAAAGTTGATTTATTTCACTAATTCCATTCAAGAAGTGAAACTTGTATAATGTATACATTCATTCCACACAGACTGATATATTTCAAGTGTTTATTTCTTTTAATTTTGATGATTATAACTGACAACTAATAAAAACCCCAAATTCAGTATCTCAGAAAATTGAGCATGTATATGACCAGCACCTGTATTTCAAATGGCTGTAAATTAGAGTCTGATTAATGTATCAAAGAGAAAATCGGCATGATTGCTACTTATGCTATTTTTTATTAAATAATGTTGGGCACAGTTTTCAGAAATACATGGGAAGCTGTTATAAAGGCATTTAAATATTGCTTACAGTAAAATACCAACTTTCAGCCTGCCTCTCAAATATGTTACAGAGATTTGCACAATAAACATATTTATATATGTTAGATATATATATAGATATCCAGTTTTCCATTAAAGATATTATTTATTTCATTTAATTAATAAAACGTTTTAAACTACATTACCCATAAGCCTCTGTCATTCTGATGGAACAGGAAAACATGGTGCTGTTATTTGTAGTTCACTGTTATGCTTAGGGTTAGGGTTAGGATCTCGCTAAAAGAGCAATTTCTTTTAGAAACATTAATACTTTATTGTTAACTTAATATATTACTAATGTGACAACATCAGCAAAACATGCTTTTGTAACAATGCGCTGTTTAATATGGGTTGAAAGATAATCCAATCACAGCGAGTCCTGCGAGTAACAAGGGAACTTCACAGCCACTGACATCCCAGCTGAACAGAGGCGTCAAGCTGACTTGTCCATTTATGGTCATTTATGACAAATTTCTTCCGTTTTTTGGCTGACGGGACAGACTCGGTTAACCATAATTAAATTAGCTACCTATTAAATTAGCTATAGCAATTATTAAGAACAACAATGTACATGTTTAACTATAATACTTTTATTGTAACTAAATGCAAAGCAAATTAAAGTTTTCATTACTGGTTCTGTATACAGTATATGGGTTGCTGGAAGGTCAAAATGTATTGTAGCATTTGGGTCAATCAGACACACAATGGTTCATTTGATTAATTCGCTAAATCAATGATTCATTAAATTAACAAACAATCACAGACCCCCTCGCCCAATCCACAACACTGTCTGCCGGGACGTCTCCAATGGCCCACCAGGCCCCTGGTTACCATGGAAACCAGAATACCTCGGCCAAATCAGATAAACTTTACAACCTGCAAGTATGTAGAGAGAATCTCCCCCTACTTAAATCTCTCTAAAACAGAAACATACTGCTATAGGAAATGACGACTTTCCCATTCATTCACAGACAAACCTATCCTTGACCTTCCTATCACGCATAGCCCAGGTCATTGTGTACAGTATTACTGCATTGTATTTTCATTTTGTCTGTTGTATTTGTATTTGTCTTTCTACTGTTTTATGCATGCGTTATGATAGATGACTAGTTGTATAACCCACCTGTCATGTTTGGTTTCTTTGAATTCATATTTTGATGATCTAAAAGATGGTGTAAATTAGATGTTGATACCTATGCAACATATTAGTGTTTTAAGAAACCTTAGTAGTTTTTGCATCAACACCCAATCAAATTACATATGCAAAATACCATACTTACAGACAAAGAGTCGTAAACTTTCCCTCCAAAGGTGAAAGTTACCATTGGTTCATGGACCTCCTGGAGGCACAACCTCCAGAGAGCTTAAAGGCAAACGGTTGACCGCCTCCTTTGGTTCTTCCTGTGCTTCCTCTTCTCTGTCTCACTCGTCTGCAACATCTTCCGATTGCTGCCCATGTGGAGGAACCCACGGGGAGCCTGAGCTGGCACAGGGCATGCCCGGTGGGCCCGACAGGCCCCAACATACAGAGCTGTGGCTCTCGACCACAAAGAGCCAGACAGTTCCACTTAACCCTGGAATACATCTTCATGACTCGCCTCAGCCAGTCAGTGGTTCTTGGAGAACCTAAGAAGATGAGCTAGAACTCTTCAGGACTTCCCTAAGGGTGCGCCAGGCCTTGCGGCCTTGTCTTTCCATTCCCCAAAGATCACAGGACTTCAGCTGGGTCCCTCTCAGCTCTTGGTTCTTCTTCACTTTTCACATGGGAAGAAACTCCCAGTCACCAACGAGTCAGGACATCTTTGGAATTCATCACTCTTCAGACCCGGAAGAACGTGATTGCAATTCCAAAACCACCACTGCTCCAAACCATCAAGACTTTCAGAGACTGCATTTGGACACTTGTTCGACGACCAAGGCAATGCAAGTATCGTACATTTAACTAAACAAAACAGAGGTTTAGTATAAGCTGTAGACAGCACTGATGGTTTCACAGCAGGTGGTTAACTGACTCTTTTCATAGCTTCATTTCCTTATCTCTCTCTAACTGCTTCTCACTGACCATTCCCCCCCATGTATGAGTGATTTCATGTTTGTTTGTTTAGGTTAGTTATGTGTTAGTCCTTCGTTAATAAACTAGTGTGCACAAATTACATGAGTTTTGATTCTGATTCTGCCTTGCAAATTAATGTCCCTTTACGATTCTGATTCAAGCTACATGCTCTAATGCAATGGTACTTTAAGAAAGTTATTTTCTGTGGCCAAGAAAATATCATTTCTTAGAGTTGATATAAAGATTATATGATTCTGCTACAGTTACTACTGGCAGCTGATATAAGTAATTGTAATTAAACATAATTAATTGTAATTATTTATATATACATTTCACTTTGAGCTAAATTGCGACAGTATTCATTATAAGCTTATAATTAAAACAAAGCTGCATCTTCTGAAAAAAAAAAAAAAAAAAAAAAAAAAATAACAAAAAAAAAAAAAAAAAAAAAAAAAACTGCAAAGTCTTAATACTGATCTGGTGCCATTTCTGTATGTGTGGGGGATAAAAAGTTAAAGAGGGCCTTGTGCATAATGGAGAAGGACAGTGTTACTGCAAGAAAGACAGAAAGAAAGGAAAAATTATTACATTACCTGCAACATGTTAGTTTATACATTACTTTGGGGATTTTTTAGACTGTAAAAGCAGCCTCTGCAGAGATGCTGTATAATCAAATTTTACATGCATCTATTATTAAAAGTAAGTCATTAATAACAAGCTTCATATCTAATTCTTTTAAACATGTTTACATGCTAACAGGACACATCAAACTAGCATTTCCACTCGTGCAAACAGATAAATTATGAGGTGCAGAGAGACATCATGTGATGTTGGACAATGAACTGACGGGGCCCATTTGAAGTAATTTATTAAGAAGTCAATGGACAATATAAAGTTTCTGACTGTGTGGGGCATCGACTGCTTTCCAAAAAGGGGCACAACTGATTTACAAATATTGTGATAGTGTCAAATGAGACTGTACAGGGACTGAGGCAATGAGCAGTAGAGTAAATGTTGCAGGACTGTCTACAAGTACACTTGTACAATATCATACAAATGTTCAACTGAATTATTGAATTATTAAGACTTTGATGTAATAATGGGGCATTTTTAAAACTTTTACCCAGTCCAGTTATCCACACTTGGCCACTTTGTCACATGCATGTGACAAGAAGTAAGTGTGCAAGACTGTCCCAGGTCTTAATGATGCCAAACTGCAGTGCCCTTAAAGTACTAAAGCCACACCATTTTGAAAACTGCTCAGGAGGTTCAGCGTATCCCATCATGCATCATGTTTTGGAATGAATCTTGTGAGAGGTCACGGAAGCCTTTCCAATGTAAGTTAAAAATGAATAATAATTATAATAATTAGATATTACAAATAATTTGGTAGTAAAACAAAGTTTTATAATACGTAATATAATTAGTCAATTTACTCTGTTTTAGCTTCAAATATCACAGTACAACTACAGTTACTGTGGTAAAAATATGGTAAATGTCCTGTTTACTCTGTTTTAACTTTAAATATCACAGTAATATTATTATAAAGTATTATATGCATTAAAATCTCCACACCATATCACTTTCTGATTTCCCATTACCTTTTCTAATACTTCAGTATTTAACCTGTTGCATAGTTTATAAAAATTAATGACCTTAACATTCTGTCCCTTTAAAAATATCTCTACTGTAATTGATTCATACTCACTCAATTCTATAATCCTATATGTTATTTCATTTTTAATAAATATAGTCATCACTCCAGCATTACCTGTCTGTCTATCTCTACTAATACCTGTATATCCTTGTATCACAAAGTCTAAATGAGGTTTCAATCAGGTCTCTTGTACACATTTAACCTGAGGTTTATATTCTTTATCTTCTATTACTTTTTTAAACACGTGTCCATTTGTGATTAAACTCATTGTATTTCACTGTTATACTAATAAAACCATTAAGATCCTCCACATGTTTCCTGTGAATCTACAACTTGACTCTTAAGTTTTTCATTTACTTGTTCCCAGAGCCGGACAGTAACGGAGTACATTTACTTGAGTACAGTACTTAAGTACAATTTTGAGGGATCTGTACTTTACTCGAGTATCATTTTTGGGGAGTACTCATTACTTTACTCAAGTACATTTGAGAGGCAAATATTGTACTCTTTACTCCACTACATTTCCATCCATAAGCGTGAGTACCCGTTACATCTTCTAAAAAAAAAGGAAAAAAGAAAGATCTCAGAAACCCTCAATTTGTTGTTTCCCTCTCAAACACGATTGGATTGTGCAGGCGCCACTGATTGCCACTCAAATTAGCTGAATTTTATTTTTCCTTATTTGTACGCTGACCTAAACAAAGCTGATTAGCTCCTTTTCTTTAATCACTTAATCACGGTCAGGTTCAGAGGTGTGTCAGAACATTGCTATATTGCCTTTGCTGGTTTAGGTTTATTGATTTGATTGATGAAAAAAACTGAGAAACTCACATGTACACACAATTGTTAGCTGAATTTTCTTTTCTGATATTACACATTAATGTAAGCTGAGCATTTTCTTTGATGTTCTTGAGTATGCGGTGTGTTTAACACAGTCAGGTTCAAATGTGGGTGCAAAAAAAACATTAAAACTCTAGCAGAGGTTTGTCAGAGCGTTGCCATTGTTGTGCTATTGCCTTGTGGGCAAGTGAGAAATGTTAAATAAAGCAACATGGTAAAAAGATGAAAATGACTTGATTTTACTTTCAATTCCTTTTACATTCTCCAAGGTATTAACATTAACATTTTTCATAACTCCATGTAGGACATTTCTGTACATAAATGTAAGCACTGTGGCAGTAGTAATGCAATATTTAGAAAATGTACTCTTGTACTCTTGATACTCAAGTACTTTTACTTAAGTAGACATCTGACTGTAGTACTTTTACTTGTACTTGAGTAAAATTTAGCAAGGGGTATCTGTACTTTTACTTAAGTAATGAACCTGTGTACTCTGTCCACCTCTGCTTGTTCCAGAGTAATTCCCCAAACTGTAGATGTTTCACACCTGTTACCTTCTTCTTCTTCTTTTCTTTTTAATGGCGGTTGGCAAACCTTCTTAGAAGATGCATTTCTGCCACCTACTGGACTGGAGCATGATGATATTAGTGACTGGATAATAATAATAATAATAATAATAATAATAATAATAATAATAATAATAATAAACTAAAGGAGTATTAAATAGAGATACAATTATTTTTATGCTTCATTATGTGATGTGATCAAATTCTATTTATTATACCTATTCTTTAGTATTGACTTAATTGTTATATTTTCAATATTCAACAAACTTAATTACTATATTAATCACATTATTTTTCTTTCGTATGCTTCACAAAGTAATAATAAATAATGACTGATTAAGAACTGTGTGATCAATACAGAGTCTAGATATTATTGTGTCACAAAGATTTTCCTTCCATTTCCTACTTGTTTTTGAATGTTAACACCTGTTACCTGAGGGAAAGTTCCCACCTATATTCTGTCAACAATTACCCTAGAGTGACCCCTACTGGACACACACATACATGTAAAGTGAGGACAAAAATGGCTCTTACAGTGTCAAATGATAAAACATCTGACCATAAATGCAATATGAAAATATTAAATACATATATGTATAAACACATATCTGAAAACCAAAAAATATGTTTGTGAATTGTGAATTTATATTTCTGCATATAGTATTTTACAAAAAAAAAAAAACAAAAACAAAAAAAAAAACATTACTGCATGATGTATGTGAATTTTCATAAGTAAGGATTTATCTATGAATTGAAATCAGTGAATTAATAAAAACATTAAGATACATCTGTAAATATGTCACATAAAAATTAACAGATATGTCACACCATCAGTTTGTCACGTATCGAATGAGGAAGAGGCGAACGAAGATGAAGGTCAAATATAAAGTCTTTATTATATTCCACAGGTAAATCCAAAACAGATAAATCCACAGTAGGAAGGTAAAAACACACATACATTGACGTTAACATAGACGAGACACCAAACACTGAACAGAATTTATAAAGACAGGTGGTAACAATGAACTAAATTAAGGCACAGGTGATACAAGGTAAACTAATGATGACTAAATGAGGACAGGAAAAAGGAACGACCAAATATCGGCACAAGAGGGAGAAACCAAACTAACCAGTCCACAGGGGTGTGACACAGTTAAAATCAACTATTACAACATGGAAAAAGTCTTAAAACGTTTAATGTAACGATCAGATGAATCAAGTTTAGAAAATGGACAGATATTACATGTATAAACAAATATCCTTGAAAGCTGCAGCAAATATTTATAACATCACTGAGATGAAGATACATTTTTGCTGTAATTTGGTGTTTTATTAGTAGAGAGTATTTTATTCACTATTTCCTCTCAGTGCTGTAAGTTCTTCCTCCCTGCAAAATAATTCAACAAAAGCATTTACTGATCTCTCATGACTAAAGACTTTGTTCCAGATCAATGTGAATCATCTCAAAAACTCACCAGCTCTTCTTGCACAGATGATCTGAAGAAGAATCACAGTAGGAGCAGCAAACACTGCAAACTCAACAATAATCACAATCACTGCAGGAAAGATGAGAGACACAATCAAGAGAAAAAAACAGACTCAATCTGTGAAAATATAAAGGAAATCAAAGCTATAAAACAACAAACAGTGCAAAGACGTGTCGTACCTCTGAATATTAATCCAGTCGTCTCAGAGTTTGATCTGCTGACTGGAATCAGTGTTGAAGTGACTGGAGCTGCAGAAGATGAACATTCAGATCATAATACTGTAGGACAACAACATCATATTTACACACTTGATCATTACATGACACACAGTTTGTGTTTCATCATCAGTGTTTCAGTGCAGTTGATGTGAAGAGACGTGTTACTGTATAATTCATGTTTTCTTTATATGAGACTGAAACCATAAACCTTCAGATTGTCCTGAATTAATGACATTATTAATTATTATAATTACTCCTACATTAGTCAAACTAGGTTATTCTGATTTATGAAATAGTAGAGTCTATTATGGCCTGTATGACACGTGTAGGATTTTTAAGTATTTTTATGCATTACATATATTTGATCTAGTAATTAACTAATAATGCATTAGGTGGTTTCACACCGTGTAGTTGTGGACAGTGCGCCGACACATGGTGCAGTTGCGCCTCGAGTCTCCTGAGTTTGAATCCCACCTCGCAGACCTTTCCTGATCTCACTCCCTCTCTCTCTCTCTCTCTCTGAGTCACTTTCTGTTCACATATTTTTTTTTTTTCTTTTTGTATATGAAGAGTTGTTTGTAATATGTAATATTTTTATAGTTATCTGGAGTTATTCATATATTTTGCAGGATCAGTAAAGATTTGTTACTGGAGATACAGTGTGGAAACACAGACCAGTACTGAAGAGGTGATGTTAGTTTTGTAATGAATTGTTGTCCAGTCAGCTCACCCTGATCACACATTACCAGCTAAAAGTGCAATTAAGTCACTAAACCTATGGATTTTAAATGAGTTGAATCTTTTCCATTTGTGAGTAATATATTCCCACCTGTGCATTTACAGATCCACCGCTAATCATCATATATTTTACAGATAACAAACCCAAGGAAGGGGGCTTTAACTTTGTTGTGCGAGCCATGGTAAATGCAGGAACATTCTTCATGAAAATGTGTGAGAGAAGCTTACACGGCAAGATGAGAAAAAAATTAAGGTACCTTTCTTAATTTTCATGGAATTTGGGATGTATTTGGGTAATTGATAGTTAGGTTTTAATCCATGTAAAGTAGAAATAATAATAATAATAATAATAATAATAATAAAAATGTTTGTAAAAATGTTGTCTATTTTTAAAGTCTAGTGTCAGTGAAGATGGTGTGGTCAGGAATTCTGGTGTTTGTGGGAAATGTGAAGGAACATCTCCAGCACTACTACGATGTTGCCTTGATGATTGAGTTAATTCACCTCTTAGGTGATTCAGATGTGCTCACAAGTTTACATACACCTTGCAGAATAAACTGCTTCATCAGAGCAGAAATTGCATTTTTTTTAATGATTCTACCCCTCTACCCTCTTACTGCTTGATTTATTAACATTAATATAACTTTGGACTGTAAATGTCTATTGCTTTCACTCAACTGAACCATTTATAATGTTTTATAACAATTGTTTTTGTTTTCGTTTTTTCTTCCCTGCCTCTTTGAATATTTCCATTCACACATACTGTGGAGAGATGCTGTTCTGACATTCATGACATTTGAAGTTTACTGCTGATGAAGAGCTTCTGGGACATTGACAGACAGCACTTCCCAACAAGTTCATCTGGAGTTCTTTTTTTTTTTTAATTAATTAATGGATGGACTTGAAAATACAGACGACTACTCATTTTTATTGAGCAAAGTCCTAGAAGTGGGGAAGTGAACAACAGCAGTCTCTGAGCCGCCACACTCTACTCTACTCTCCTCCGTCACATTACAAGACCCTCCTTCTCAGAGGACGCAACACCAAAATAAAAGTCCTTGACAGAAACATGCAAAAATAGAAAACAATGAATATTAAACAAACAACTTCACACCAGGATTAGGCCATAGTTCAGTAAGGACATTTAAATATTTTTCATTAACATGCCTTAGAAAAAACATTACTGGGTGCATCTTGTAACAAAACGAAGGCACTGATATTTTTAAAAGATCAGTATGTACAAGTTTCTTTCAGTTGAAACCTCTTAAACATTTACATTTTAGTCTGGGACTAGGCTTAAGCCTTCTCTGTGAAACCGGGGGTGCAATACAGTTTGGTAATTTTTTAAAATAAAGTCTCATTTGTTGTTGTACATGGATATTTTTTTTGATTTTCTATTTTTTGATTAAGTGTGTGTCTGCATTTGAACAACATTTGAAGTGAATCAAAAGCTTTCATCAAAGTTGTCCTAAAATTAAAATAGTACCCGGTCTTGTCAACTTTGCTGAACATTTTTAATCCACTTCAAATGTTGACTACTGTATACATTATGGAGACCAAATGACTCCACAAGGGTAGTAATACCAGTAAATTTTAATTCCCATGAGGAAACAGACTTATAAATCATACAGAATATTTATGATGGTGAGATGAGGTACTTTTGTATGCATGTATGTAAGTGATTTTGGATTGTTCTCCAGACTCCTACTAATTGAGTTAAAGTGTTGTAACTGTGTATCCGCTTGTTAAGTCTGACGTCAAGCGTCACCTCTTCCGTGACTTCCGGGTCCAAATGCTGTATCAGATGACATGAGAAAACAACAAACGGTACTAATTATAAACTCACAATGTGATATAATACTACCAAAAAATTATAATCCCAAAATTAATCCCAGATAGCCAATGAAAATACAAAAATAAATAAATAAATAAATAAATAAAAATATTATTTGTGTTTGTGATGCTGTGAGCAAGGAGACTGTAGTGTACACCGTAAATGTGAAAATGTTTAGCTTAGGTTTAATATGAATAAACAGTGCTCATAAATGGCTGCTGAGATCATATTCTCAAGTCAAATGAGTTTGGGTTTGGACCTGGAAACAGCGTTCGTTGGTGCGTTCAATGGACACATTACGTCATCACTTAACAAGCCCATAGTGATGGTTTTTATTGTGCATCAGCAAAAAGCATGTGTATTTGTTTTAGAGATTGTTTTTTCAATAAATGTAGAGGGTTTTCCATCTTGTGTTTGTGTTGAGAGTAACTATGTAATTCAGAGATTTTTTAATACAATTTTAAATATACATTTCAACTTCATTGTCAGAGATATATGACATTGAAGTACATTGAAATTACATTGGAATATATTTTTAGTTCACAGTAATTGCTTATTCAGAAGTAAAGTCCACCTTCATTTAATTTATCCAACTTTCGGTTACGAGCCCGACTCCCTAACCATTAGGTCATGGCTGCCCAATACTAGAAGACATTAATAATGTAATAAATTTTGCTTTCGCCAACCTAGGGATGCCAGTTAAGGTAGTGAATTTAACTTACGCCAACCTAGGGAGGTGAAATAGGGAAATAGTGATGGGTACTCATGTCACCGCTGACGTTATTCTTGGATCACGTGTCAATTAATGTGTGGTTATGAGTACATCACATAAGAAAGATTGGTGGGATCTCTAACTTGTAGAACCTCTTCTGTATTATCAACACAAGGAAGAAGTTGTAATAAAATAAATTTTAGTAACAAAAGATAGACAAGAGTAATCAACAACTAAATGAATACCATGAATGAAGAAGGAATAAAGTGCATAAGATGCATAAGAAGCAAGTGATTACGTTGGGAGTTGCTATATCAGAGCTACGTTATCTGGAAAGATAAACTGTTGCTACTCTGAAACAAATAAGGTGAATAACCTTACTATGCATCAAACAAATATGTGTAAGATTTGTTATCAACTGCAATCAGCTATATAATATCTAATGTAAATTAGAAAATCATATACTGAAAATATACAACAATGCCAAGGTCTCTGGAAGAGGTTTGGAAGTGATATTTACATTCTCTGTGGTTGATGAGCAGTCCGGTGGCGGCGACTTCTTCCACTGGTTGCGCTGGTGGCAGTACAGTGGTGAAAGGAGCAGGAATCCGTTTCAACAGCCTTGAAGGTGAAGCACTGTAGGATGCTGATCTCCTGGAGAACCAAGGGTCCTAAGATCTGGAACACGCAGATGTGGCCCTGGAGTAGGTGCTGAAGGTCCTTAGCTTGGAACACGCAAGCAAAATTACCTAAAGTGAAGGTTTGCTCACCGGAGCTTAACCTTGTTGCAAATGTCTGTGTGTCTTCTGCCTCTCCAGGCTAGAGACTCAGAACTTGGTCAATCTGTTTGTCTCTCTAGTATGGAGACTCAGGACACTGCATCGGTTGTTGTCTTGCTGGACAAAGAATCTGAATGTAGACTATCTCTTTCCTCGCAGGCTGGAGGCTCAGAACGTCGTATCTGTTGCTGCCTCAAAAGCTGGAGACTTGGACTTGGTATCTGTTGTTGTCTCACCTTTGCAGGCCGGAGACTCAGAACGGAGGTGTTTCTGCTATTGTCTTACCCTGACAAGTGGCAGGCTCAGAACTGTGTATCTGTTACTGTCTCTCCCTCGTGGGTCTGAGACTCAGAAAGTTGTTGTTCTGTTACAGTCCTTTCCTTTGGGGGCGGGCGGCAGACTCAGAACGTGTGTTTCCTCGACTGGCCGCAGACTCAGAACGGCGGTTTGTTCTGTTTGTGTCTCTTAGACATGCCAGAGACTCAGAACAAGGAGTGTCTTTTGGAAGGGTACCTTTATCCCTTTCCGATGAGGAGGAGATTGCAATTTGGCACTTTTCCATTTCCATGCTGTGATTGGCTGGTTCCATCAGAGTGGGGGGACACGTGGTTGCCCACCCTTCTTTCCTCCTGTGGAATTTATTGGCATAGTCCAAATACAGACTTAAAAAAGTGTCACTAAAGTTTTACAGGTGCATTTATCACTTTCCAAACCATAGCCAGAATGCATTTGGCAATGTTACGAACACATCAAGTCCAAACATGATGGGAGAAGATTGAACTGTCATGCATGCATTCATTTGTTCATTAACAGCTAAGTTTGTGTAAGGTGTTGCACTACACATTGCTGTCACAAGGAATACTTATTTCTCTGAATAAGTATAAGATGTGTGTGTTGTAGTGTGCATCAGTTTTAAGGTTTGAAAACAGTTATGAATGGATCTGGATGGATCTCCATGATCTCTCTTAGTTTCACCCACTGCTGCTGCATCTGGAGGTCCTGAGGAATTTTTATGGTCGGTCACAGGCCAAACCCTTAGGAACAGTCTCAAGGTGGGTGAAGTGGGTGAACTGCATTTTGACCAATAGGAAGTTCTGTCCTTCCTGGGCTTTGCACCAAAGATGGCCTTCTTGTGCTTGTGCTTGTGCCAGGTGTCTGGCTGTTGTCCTGGCATCTTTATCTGATGCCGTTGGACAGTCTGTTTATGTTAGTTCACCAAGATCCAATCAAAATGTAGCAAACCTATGTCCAGTATTGTGGTCAGGAAGGGCTCCTGCCATAAACTGGGCCCTGGAATGTGCTGTCCACTAGGGGTGTAACAATATTACAAACCGAACCGAAATATCGCGATACACCAACCACGATACGTATCACGAAACTCTCGTGGCGTACCGCGGTACTCTCAACCCCTGCTGCCCATTGTTGAGGTTGACGTCACTTGTCTCTAACTAATTTAACCAATTTAAACACATCTTTATTTTATCACATTTTATTAAATTGTATTAGTAATGATGAACTTTTGTTCTAAATTTTGTTCTAAATATTATATTCTAAAGTTAGTATTTTCCAAGTGCATGTCATGTCATGTGACTTGAGTGAGCGATCACACTCGGTTACTACTGTATACGCAGGATGGCTGCTTCGCATAGTATTGAGATTGCAGATCCCCCAGACATATTTAAGTCGCCTGTGTGGGAACATTTTGGTTTTCCAGTGGAGTACAGGAATGGAATTCCTGTCGTAGACAAAGCGCACACTATCTGTTGTAACTGTTTCACGAAACTTACTTATACAACAGGAAACACTTCTAATATGCAAGCGCATCTCCGGAGACATCACCCCAACATTGATATCAGTGGCACACGTAAGAAGCCTCAAAAACAGGAAACCTTTCCCACTGCCTTTAGAATGAAACTACAAGCTAATGCCGACCATGCTCAAACAATCACGAAGGCAATAGGTGTTTTCATGGCGTTAGATATGCGGCGGTTTTCCGTTGTTGAGAACGACGGATTCACACATTTGCTAAGTGTGTTGGAGCCCAGATACCAATTACCGAGCCGACCACATTTCAGTCAGAATCTGCTGCCTCAACTTTACAGCGAAGTAAGAGCCAAACTAGTGGAGGACCTGAGCAATGCAAAATTCATTGCTTTAACTACCGACGGATGGACCTCCCGTGCAACACAGTCTTTCATGACGATCACAGCACATTACATTACAGACAACTGGGTCATTAAAAATCCCGTTCTGCAGACACGCGCTGTCTATGAAAGCCAAACAAGTGATCATCTGTCGGAAATACTACAGGCAGCTGTAGCAGAGTGGAAAATCAAAAGAGAAAATGCCACTATTCCTGTGACAACAGATAACGCTAAAAATATTGTTAATGCAGTTGAAGTAGCTGGATTTTCACCAAATATTCGCTGTTTCGCGCATACAGTTAATCTGGCTTCACAGAAGGGAATGGGCGTTAACCAGATGACGCGGCTTTTAGGCAGAGTACGAAAGGTGGTCACTTTTTTCCATCGTAGCACTACTGCTGCAGCAGTTCTTAAGGACAAACAAGAGATGCTCCATCTGCCTCCACACAAGCTGATTCAGGATGTTTCCACCAGGTGGAACTCCAGCTATGACATGCTTGCGCGTTACCTTGAACAGCAGGCTGCTGTTTTCTCTGCACTTACAGACAGGAGCATTAAGAGAAACATTAAGGACATTGTTACTCTGTCTGATGAAGATGTAAAATTAGCTGAGGACATCATTCAGGTTCTTAAACCCATGAAAATGGTTACAACTCTGTTGAGCACAGAACAGCTGCCAACCGTTTCAATGATAATGCCACTGAAACACACCATCCTGGAATCTATGAAAGTGAGTGACACAGATACAACAGTTGTTAAAGATGTCAAACATGGCATTGTGTCCGACATCATCAACAGATACCCAGAATCTGACTCAATACTTGTGCAGTTTCTTCATATGAGCACTGCACTTGATCCACGCTTTAAATCTCTGCCCTTTCTGGATGAGACCATGCGCAGCAACATCTTTAACAGCCTGATGGAGAAGATTATGGAGTACCATCCCCAGCAGGTATAATTATTATTATTATTATTATTATTATTATTTTAATCCAAACTTATTTTTTTTTAATTTCATTTTAAAAAACTATTACTATTTAGTTTCACACAAAACTGCAATGTATTTTACTGGTGAATATGTCATGTAAAAACCACTTTACAAACACAGTATATGTATATTTTTTTCATTAATTTAAACGGAAACCTATCTATCTAAATGAAAACTTAGATAATCAAAAATGAGCATCACTATGTTTGTTTTTCGTAGTTCTATTTGTTTGACATAAACTGCAATTAGCAGTATTACCTTGAAACTATTTTGTGGCTTTGTCCTTGCTAGGCCCAGGTCTCAGATGAGCAGTTAGATATGGCATTCATCAGTGGTGATCCTCCAGCAAAAAAGGCACCAATCTCTGAACTGTTTGGAAAGTTATTTCCAGTGGAGCCGAGCACTCCTACACCCAAGTCTCCATCTCAAATGGTGAAAGAAGAGGTTGCGTGTTATAGGCAAGTGCCAACTCTTCCAGTGGAGTCAAATCCACTTGCATGGTGGAAGGACAACGAGAGCCAGTTTCCTCATGTAGCCAAGTTGGCTATGTGCTACCTTGGAGTCCCAGCAACATCTGTCCCCAGTGAGAGGGTGTTCTCTACAGCGGGGGACATTGTTACAGCACAGAGATCAAGCCTCTCGCCTGAGAATGTGGACATTATGGTGTTTTTGAAGAAGAACTTAAAACTTAATTGAATATTCCAAATGGCCTTAGAGAGGACAAGCCTGTTTATCTTTCACTAGTCTACACTGTAGTTATTTATTTAATTTTAGTTTACTTAGTTAAGATGGCTGCACTAAAGAGAATTGTTTTTTTTCTGACTAGTCTATATTGGAGGTATTTATTTAATTTTTGTTGTTTACTCAGATATCCTGACTGTACTAAAAATGTGATGGCAAAGTTAATAAAGAAAAAGTTTAGTTGTTCTTGTTATTAAGTGAATCTATTGTTCCTTAGCATTGCTGTTAATATGACATCAACCCTAACTCCACAGCAAACAGAAACCGAACCGAACCTTGGCTCCAAAACCGTGAACCGAACCGAATCGTGCCTTTGGTGTATCGTTACACCCCTACTGTCCACTACACTAATATGAGTACATAATCATGATTTATGATTTATTATGCATGATCCTGATGTTTTCTTTGCTCACAAGAAAAAAAGAAAAGTATTTACCATCCACTTTGGATAAATCTATGCTTATGGTACATGAATCATTGTGAATTTATGAATTTGTTCATAAAATTGTGTTATTTAATGTTGCATTATTTTGTGCAGGTAAGACTACTTGAATTATTATTTAAGGAATATACAAAAATCCACATCACCTCATGTGTGCATACAGGCTAGAACTGTATATCAACTGTTTTTTAACACACTGTTTTCAGTATTTCAATGGACCAAGTCCCCACTTTAGTTGAGGGGCCACACACACGCTGAAGTCATGAGAAACTAATGCTTAGTTAATGATGATACTGTATTTGGATGTCAACAAAATTCACATGTTATGTTCTGTGATTGGCCAGTGCTGGAGTCTGTCCATTTACCTGCAGCTACTATGAAGAATATATGAAAATGCTTGATAAATCATAATTAATGAAAAACATTAGTTCTCACATTAATCTATATACTGTTTTAGCCTGTATTCATGCATGAGGTAATGTGCATTTTTGTATATTCCTTTAATAATTAAAGCAGTCTTACCTGCACAAAATAATGCTATTTTTATGCAAAAAATATTGATGATTCATGTACCATAAGCAAAGATTTATCCACAGTGGACAGTGAAGACATTTTCTCATGTGAACAAAATAAAACATCATGACCATGCATAATAAAACAATGTTGATGTACACATCTCAGTTAATGTCTTAATTAAGGTGTTGTTCATGTGTGAAGTGATGAATGAAAAACTTTGAACTCGTGTTAAGTGTATGTGATGCTTCTTTTGACGCAATCAACCAGGGTTCGATTTCACCTTTTGGCAAACTTTTTCTCCCTTTTCAAATTTCATATCACATCAGAAAAGCATTATTTTTTTTTTAATAAAAATTAAGGAAATAATCAAAAAGTTGAAAATAAAGTATCGGGTAGGGTTAGAATAGGTGTAGGGAAGACTTTATTTTCCCAATACAGTGGCATCCATTTAATAATCTGAATTAAAATTAAATTTTACACTCTATAAGTTATTACTGCATACTGTTTTATAATGTACTACAATACTGAGGTGCAGATATTGCCACTATTTGCAATAAGTAGAATAAATAGAAAATCCTGCTATTTTAACATATAATAATACAATTTATAGCTATTTGCACTTAGTGTAAATAACATCTAATTGATGATCACACTTAGTGTAAATATCTGCTGCCTGAAAGAAAATGTGAGTGTCTATTTAAACTAAATGGCAAATAATCTGCCTTTTTGGAAAAAGCTATTTACACTAAATAAACTACTTATTTGCAATAAATAGCAGAAAATCCTGTTATTTGCACTTAATGAAAATAGCTGCTGCCAAAACAAACAAAAAACAAAAAAAAAACTATATTGAGATATATATCACTATTGTAAAATAAAATGCCTTATACCACGAAATATGATTTTACACTCTAAAAAAATGTTGGGTAATTTGGCAACCCAGCACTGGGTAAATATTAGACAGAACACATGCTGGGTTACTTTGACTCAGCTGGTTTGGTTAAGTAGTTATCTAGTTAACTACTGTTTAAAAAATACCATAAAAAAATAATAAATAAATAAATAAATAAATAAATAAATAATATTAACAGGGGCTGGAAATTAAAAATCAAACACAAAATTACTAGAGACCACAACAATAATCAAAAGGTGAACATTTAATAATAAGGACAATAACAGCCATGGACAAAAATATAAGACAAATTGAATTTATTTGAGTGAATACAGCATAGATTACAATATTACATACATTCAATTTGTTTAATGAGAATTTTAGAAAAAAAAAAAATAATTTAATTCAATGTAACATTTAAACATTTTAATTCAAGTGTGTTCAACTGTTCTCTGTAATCTGAGTCGTGATGGGCTGCTGTTCACCGGGGGAACTGTGAATGTCAGGCCGTCACCTCATGTTTGACTCATAGTTGAAAGATGTTGTGACTGACTCCATAACCTGCCCATAAACAAACAGTACTGACATTAGAGAACATACTTTAACAACAAAATAAATTACATTCAGTGTTATAATGAATACAATTATTTTATATTATGCAAGAAAAATTACATTTCCATCATGTGAAACTCATTCAACAGACTGAAATCTCATTTTTGTATGTTGTGTTGCATACAATAATATAATTTACAGCACAGTAAAGAGTTTATAAATGAAATAAAATGTATACAAACCTTTATTTCGCTGCAGAAGTGCACCAATCAGGCGGCGATGAGAACCGCTCTCTCCTGTAGAGGATGAAAAAAGCCTGTGCTCTGACCGTAACTCAACAGCTGAAGTAAGTCTGTGTTGGGTTGTTTCGTTGGAGGGAGGGGGAGGGGTGTATAGTTTCGGCGGTCAGTGAGATTGACCAAGACACTAATGACTGTAACACAAAAACTACCCAACACTGGAAAAAAACAACAACCCAGCATATCAACCAACAGACTCAACTCAGCGTTTGGGTGGAAAAAATAACCCAGCATTTTAAGATTGTACAATCCATAATTAAGATGTCAGAAGTAGAGAAACTTTGAACATTGGACAAAGGCTCTGAAGGTTAAAAAAGGAAAAAAAAAAAAAAAAAAAGTTAAATAAGTGTGTTTTACCTGACAATGTTATGTTATAATTAAAATTAAATATATATATATATTTTTTTTTTCAGACTGATGCTCTTTGTATACAGTTTACAATCACAAAACCAGCTAATCATACTGACTTCAGTTCAAATCTGCAGCTAACAGATCATATGCAGTGAACAAATAAAACACTGTTTATCATTGCATTAACATCAGCACTTCCATGTTCACTGCATTAAACAACAAACACCATCGTCATCATCTACAACCAAACCACGAGCTCCACCCTTCAGCACAATGAAAACCACAAAACTTCAACAACACAAACTCCTCAAAACACCAGAAACAACATTTGAACATTAAACACAAACAGATTTACCTTTACTCAAAATGCATAATATAACACTTAATTTTCATCACTTTATTTCAACTCTTTCGATTTTACTTAAGTGATTATGTGCATTTGTTAAATAACAACAGAAAAGAGATTATTCAGTAAAACTGACAACAGTAAAAAATCTGCTGTTTGAATTATCTTGAGCTGTAAAGGATGAATATTAGCTCTTATTAATCATACTGTAGAAATGACAATTATTTTTTTTAGTTAACTGTAACTCTAGAATTACACACTGCAAATGACTGATGTGAGAAAGACAGTTATGTACTTTAGTTTTGTGTGTTTTGTAGTTTCTGATTTTGTGATGTGGACTGGAATCACTGCTGCCGTTGTTTTATCTTGAGCTGTAAAGGATGAATGTTAGTTCAGATTATATTTTAACTTTGATGATCACATTATATAAAATGTTAGTTTTGCTGTGAAGTTTCAATTTGTTCATTATTTACAGCAGCACTTCTTGGACAGTTAAACTTGATTTGAGTTTCTCTTCTGTCAGACTGAAAGAAGCTTTTGTTCCTTCATTTGTTCTGCTTCAATGATACTAATAGTCCTTAGTGTTACTGACATTATGAGAACTTAAAATGATTAATGAGATTGTTTTCTCACCTGAACTCTTGACAGTATATGTGACTGAGGTCTTGACTTGATTTCTGTGAGTAACTTCACATCTCCACTCTCTGTTGTCATCTTCATTCAGGAGTGTTGTAGTCAGAGTGATGATACAGTGTCCTGGAGCTGATATCTGATATCTGGAGTCTGATATTGTCAGTTTAACACCAGCCTGATTCACCCAGAACAGCTGAATTCCCTCAGAACGGATCCAATCATCACAAGAGACTCCAGTATATGGATATGTATATGAATATGAATATGAATACAACTGACAGTAGAGAGTCACAGAGCTGCCTGCACTGATCTCAGTCTGTGAGGATGATGAAGAGACTGAAACACAAATCACACACTTTTCAATCATCATGGAAGTTTAAATTAACAATTTTTAAATTGATCATATAATCATAAAATTACCATGAAGAACATGCAGATAAACACGTGCATCAGCTCCTTGTTGTTGTCCATTCACATATTGTCGGCAGCTGTAAAGTCCATAATCTTCTTTTATGATGTTGTTGATGTTCAGAGAGCAGTCAGACCCCAGACTCAGTCTCTCATGTCTCTCGATGTCTTTCCTCTTTATCCCTAAACGAATCAGTTCAACTGTTGCTGAATGTCTGTTGTCATAGTTCCATGTAGTTGATTTACAGTCATGAAGATGATTATTACAGGGCAGACGGACATTTTCACCAGAACTGATGAACACATGATCATCATTCACTCCACTGGTACCTGAAACACAAGTATGTTTGATATTTTAAAGGTACAGTGTGTAATTTTTAACGGCTCAGTCCCCCGCTCACCCCGCCCTTTCGAAACACATACAGAAGCTACGGAATCTGACACAGGACAAAAATGTCGTCGTCTGTTACACCTGACAGTAGCCAATCAAGCGATGAGGTTTCTGTACAAAGGTAAGTCAAAGAATTATATTTACTTAATTATTCAGTAAACCAATATGTTATTGCGAATATTATTGTTACTCATTGATCATTGTCTCAGGTTTATTCGCTGACTTTAGTCAGATTTTTTGTTTGACAGTTAGATTTAGATTTATATTTTACAGTGAAACATCATGATGAAAAGTGAAAGTGAAATGCGATCACGATTTCAATGTCATAAACATTACTAGCGGCCCCTGACTTATAATGTAAGGTCTTTACACACCTCTGAAAACATAGTTTTGTATGTTATATTGCATTTCTGCCAATAAATTCTCCTAAATATTACACACTGCACCTTTAAAAAATAAATAAATAAATAAATAAATAAAAAAAACATACCAGCATAAAAATGACAAGATTCAAAACAAAATAAACTATGTTTTTTCTTTATCAGAGAGCTGTTGAAATCACAAACACACTCTTAATATGAAAATAATTCAGCATCAGATGTTTGAGTGTGAATCTGTCTAGTTTTAGTGCATCAGTAATAATCCAGTATGTTCTTTATGTAACACAAGAATAAACTGATCATGTTGAAATGAACTCTTTCCCAGACTAATTAAACTAAATGTCTTGTAGAGAAAACAGAGATTTGTTTACCTGTGAGAAGTGAAGAGAGAATGATCAGTCCCAGCAGACACAAATGACACTTATCAGCCATTTTCTCTTTCTGTCAGTCTTCCTCTTCATTATATGCTCACAACTCTTTCTTTAAATACTATCAGCTCTTCCTGTGTTTGTTCACTTCCTCTGATCTGATTGGCTGAGTGTTTATTTGACTGACACTATATCACTGCATGATGGACGAGTGTTGAATCAGCATCATATTCTGACTGATCTTCACACTGTTACTGCTGATATTTGCTCTGAATCTCACCTGAACCACGACACTCATGATTGCTGTTTTCAAAGATGCATTTACACACACACACACAAAAAATAAATAAAATAAAATCACAATGAGTGAACAAAATTTTGTTGTATTTCTGCAAATGTTTATGATAATAGTGATTATGAAATCATCATTTAGTCAAACAAACTCTGTCTTTATGAAGTTTTACAGTGATCTTTTGCATCTATTTCAGAGTCAAGGCTTTCTTATAATGCTGAAATGGTTAATTTGTCATTCTACACTTTTGTAACTAAAATATCATATTAATTATAGCAGTTGTCGTGTTTCAGAGCAGTGATCTCACTGTTGAGTTTAACCGCAGTAGAGCAGAGATCATCTCTGAACCCAGAATAAACTGAAGGTTTGTGAAATGACACTTCCTCTTTTCTCTTCAAATGAGCTGCTAACAATGACATTACTTCAGCCTGTTAAAGAAACATAAATTAAACCTAGTTTTAACTAGTTAACCAAACAAAGTAGTTACTAACATTAATTTGAATTGTATTACATTTTATATTAATTCCATAAGACCTTTAAAGAAACAAAGAGTCATCTGTTAGTTGGTTGCATGATTTAACTAGTGATGTCAAATTAACACATTAATTTAATAAGTTAGTTATGAAAATGATTAACACATTTAACCTGTATAGGTCATCTTATATATTCATACAGTTGATTGGTGATGAACATGATGCAGGAGAACAACTCACTGTGTGATGAAGCCTATAGAATGCAGTTATATGACCCTAAAATTAAAATAAAATAATAAAATAAAAAAAAAATGCTGAGATATTTAGATTATGATGTCTGAGATATCAGACTGTCTTCTATGCTCCATGGTTTATGTTAGTGTAACGGAAACTCCAGGGAAGCGTGATAGATCCAAATGCGAGCTTTTATTGAACACAGCATATTCAGGCAGGGTCAATCACCAAACAAACAGTAATATCCAGGGCAAAAACAGAAGCAAAAATCCAGAAATCAGGCAGAGGGTCAAAACACCAAGAGAGCAGTCCAAAGTAACAAATAAACAAGGCTATGAAACAAGGCAAAAACTATGGCAAATAACTAGACACAACTATGGCAAGAAAACAAGGCAAAACAATGACAAGAAACAAAACCGTGGCATGAACAAAACAAGGCAAGGCAATGAAACAAGAGAAAATGCTTAGTAGAGTCCGCACAGCAAAACAATACTTCGCGAAGCCTGTTTGGTTTAGGCCTCCTTAAATGGCCATCAAACAGGAAGTTACCAGTGAAGCAGCAGAGGGAGCAGCAACAGTCAGTCAGTGGGTGAGGGCTCCCTCTGCTGGCGTGGCATTACAGAAGGTTCTTGCAGGACAGCCGTTTCTTGACTTGATTCCTGGAGGTCTGCCGTGACTTGACTTGACTCAGGGAGAACAGTGGTGACTTGACCTGGTTTGTGCAGTCCAGCTGTGATTTGACTTGGCTCGTGAAGGTCAGCTGTGGCTTGACTTGGCTCATGAAGGTCAGCTGTGGCTTGACTTGGCTCATGAAGGTCAGCTGTGGCTTGACTTGGCTCATGGACGACAGCAGCAACTTGATTTGGCTCATGAAGATCAACCGTGGCTTGGCTTGGCTCATGGATGACAGCAGCATCTTGACTTGGTTCATGAAGATCAACCGTGGCTTGGCTTGGCTCATGGAAATCAGCTGTGGTTTGACATAACATAGACAACCCAGCTGTAACGTGACTTGACTCAGGAACAACAGCTGTAACGTGACTTGACTCAGGAACAACAGCTGTAACGTGACTTGACTCAGGAACAACAGCTGTAACGTGACTTGACTCGTGGGGAACAACTGTGACTTGGCTTGACTCGTGGGGAACAGCTGTATCTTGGCTTGACTCATGGAGAACAACAGCTGTATCTTGGCTTGGCTCATGAAGAACAGCTGTATTTTGGCTTGGTTCATGGAGAACAGCTGTATCTTGACTTGGCACAGAAAGTCTAGCCCTGATTTGACTTGACACCAGAGGATCAGGCATCACTTGATTTGCTTTGGGAGCAGACAAGGCGAGATGAGATTTGGATGAGATGATTTTGACTTGATGAGGCTCAGGCGTGGCAGCCATCTTGGCCAGGGACTCAGACGGGGTAGCCAACTTGTGAAAAGGTTTGGAGAAGGTGGCCATCTTGTGAACATGCTTGGGGATGGCGGCCATCTTGTGGATTGGCCCTGGAGCGGCAGGCATGGCGTGAGAGGGTTCTGGCGTGATACTAACTATTCCAGACATGACAGAAAAGTTGTGCGATACTGGGAGATAACAGGGTTCCTCATCAGCAATCCCCACAGTAAATGGTGAACCAGCCAAACGGAGTGCACAGTCAATGTATTGTTGTAGTGTAGCTGAGCATTTATTGTCTGGCATGAGATTGTACAAATTGTCCTTAAGTCCATTGCAGAAAATACCTTTTAGGGCAACATCATTAAAGTCTACCAAATCGCACAACTCACAAAAATCTGCCACATATTCCTCTATAGCCCGATTACCTTGACGCAGGCAGAGGAGTCGTGATGCTAGGTTCATGGTGATCTGTGTCCAAAAGCTGCTGGATCTTTGAGGCGGCGAAGTATTCTGTAACGGAGACTTCAGGGAAGCGTGATAGATCCAAATGCGAGCTTTTATTGAACACAGCATAGTCAGACAGGCAGGGTCAATCACCAAACAAACAGTAATATCCAGGGCAAAAACAGAAGCAAAAATCCAGAAATCAGGCAGAGGGTCAAAACACCAAGAGAGCAGTCCAAAGTAACAAATAAACAAGGCTATGAAACAAGGCAAAAACTATGGCAAATAACTAGACACAACTATGGCAAGAAAACAAGGCAAAACAATGACAAGAAACAAAACCATGGCATGAACAAAACAAGGCAATGAAACAAGAGAAAATGCTTAGTAGAGTCCACACAGCAAAACAATACTTCACAAAGCCTGTTTGGTTTAGGCCTCCTTAAATGGCTACCAAACAGGAAGTTACCAGTGAAGCAGCAGAGGGAGCAGCAACAGTCAGTCGGTGGGTGAGGGCTCCTTCTGCTGGCGTGGCGTTACAGAAAGGCCTTTGTAGCCTAGAATTTCTTAAATAAACTGCTTTAGACTCGATCTGTCGATCTATATCTATATATCTGTTTATATATCTGAAATTCTGCCATTGTTAACAGAAAAGTTGGAGTTTATTGGTAGTCACCAGCTCACATAAAGAAAAAGCAGTAGCATATATTTTATTTGATTTACATCAAAGTGCTGCTGAATGTTTGGGATTGTTTGTCAGTCGAGTGTAAACAGAAGCACATGATGTCACAGTGGGCGGAGTCACTGCGGTTTCACTCACTGAGTGACAGAAATACTGAGTGACATTAGAGTTCAGTTTGAATGCTGTAAAATCACTAGAAACATGTTTAAAAGAGGAAAGAGCTGTTGTGTGACTGACTGCACAAATACATAAGAAACTAGATCTATCTTTTCATAGATTACCAACAGCTACAGAAAAACAAACAGTGAAACATGTCTGTCATCAATTATTCCTTAAGCAGTGTTTCAGAGCTGTGATCTCACTGTTGAGGTTTGGAAACATGTGAGACTCAGTTTAACTGCAGTAGAGCAGAGATCATCTCTGTACCCAGATTAGACTGACGGGTGTGAAATGACATCTCCTCTTTTTACTGTAAGTGAGCTGCTGTGTGTCATTAAACTCTCTTCAGTTAACAGTGGCCTAAGTTCAGCCTTTTTACAGAATTTTTTAGAAGCTTACTTATTTTATGTATTAAAATAATCTAATACATAATCTACATAATACATAATCTAATACAGCAAAATTTAACAATGTCAGCATTAGTCATTTATAATGACATTCAGAAGAACTAAAATAATTACAAGTCACTTATCAGTCATTTTCTCTTTCTGTCAGTCTTTCTTTCCTGTGTTCAGACAGACAGTCTCATAAAGAGCAGCATGAGTGTCCAGATTCACACCATCAGTCTAATGTGGGTTCAGAGATGATCACAGTAACATGTTTCCAAACCTCAACAGTGAGATCACAGCTCTGAAAATACTACAGGAAACATGTAATGTCACACAAAGTGTTCGACCCACAGTCACCATGATCAATTAAAACCAGACAAAAGTTTACACAAAGAGTATGAATACAACACACAAACTAACAAAGGTCAAGTCACACTTTATTTATTTCGTGCATTACAGATATAAACAGGAAAATAATGATCCAGTGATGCCAAGATTTGTGCACAGGCAACAACTTTGTCATAACAACCTCCGTTCACACAGATCCATGACTAAAAATGATTAAATGTGCTGTATTATGTTTGTCAGGCCAGTAGTTGATGTTTGAACACATACTATGGATGCACACAATGTCATTTCCACAATTTGTTCTATTTATTTATTTATTTATTTTTAATATATTATAAATATATAAGTTGAAAATAGTGTTGTATGAACGCCGCCCAAATGTGTGAGCATTCACACCCATTAGTCCAATCTGAGTTCAGAGATCATCAGTTTTGTGTGAGTTAAGGTGTCAGTTCCTCTTCTTTAGTAACCAGTGCGGTCAAACAAACAGTTCTCACAGTCAGAAATAACATGTTTCCAAACAGTGAGATCAACACCCCCAAAATACTGTAAAGTGTTTGTGCCATGTATGGTGATGGAACACCAGACAAAACTAAACAGAACAGATCTTAAGTAGAAAACTAAACAACGGAATTAATGAGACACAGTTGAATCAAATGAACAATCAAACATGAGGGAGAAACTATAGGTCAAGAGGAAGAAAACAAACCAACAGATAATCAATGGTCTTATACGTTGACAAATAAAATATAATATTACAAACAGCTGCTCAAACAATTCAAACACCAAATGATCAATGTGTTATATTGTGATAAACACTTCATGTATCTCTGCCTGTTCTCATAATTAGTGCAAACTGACAATTAATTAACCGCTTGAGACAATAGAGAATCAGAATGACATGGATTTGGAAATCCCATTTTACTATCCAGGTTCAGGTAATCATACTTTTCTGCTGGTTTTTCAGAGTAAAATTGTGTTGGATGACAATGACTCAGATACACACTTTTTCAGATGTGGGGAAAAAAATGAGATGGGTAACAAATGTATTTTTGGACCGGTTTTAAAGTTTTACTTCATTTTGTTGCTGAAATGCATCCTTCTGCTGGGATCAGTATAATTCAGATTTTTTTGGATCAAAGGCATCACAATCTATTAAAAAGTTTTGAACAACACAAACTGACAACTTGATCCCAATCAAAACCAAGACTGGATTTTGTGATCTAATCCAAATTCACAATCCTTATTGTGAATTTTCAAGATCCGATCCAATCCAATATCTGAAATCCAACCGAATGATGGCACTTGGGCGATCCAAGCAAACCAAACAATGGCTCATTACCAGCCATGAATAAACCAAATAAAACCCAAATACATTGATTTTAATTCTGACCCAAATCTGGCTCAGATCCAACACTTGAAAAATGATGGCACTTGTGTGGTCCGCTCCTGTTTGCCAAATTTGGGCCACAAACAAGCCCTAGTAAGGCCACATGTCAGCCATGAAAATAAATAAAATAATCCATAACTGGCCCAATCTGGGCAACATTTATTTTAATTCAGGCTCAGATCCAACACCTTGCTCCGGCCCACTGTTTAGAATGATGGCATTTGGGTGGTTCACTCCTGTTTGCAGATTTGGGTCTCAAGTAAGTCTTAGAATTGCTGCATACAACTAAAACATCCGGATTGCTTTGTTATCACTAGTTTTGTTTTGATTTCCCGAGTTGCTAGCTTATAGCCCATTAGCAACAGCAGCATGGTTGCCGCTAATCTTGCTTGCATTGTTTACACACTATTTACACACATTACCATTGTTTACTCACTGTTACTTGCTTTAATGGTGAATTTGTGTCCACCTTTGAGCGCAGGTGAGGACACGAGTGCAGCTCGAGCTGGAGGCCATGGAGAAGCAGATTCAGGAGCTGTTGGAGAGGCAGACCGAGCTGAGAGAGCCGCTCTGGAATCCTCCCGGGTAAGTATACAGTGCGATACTAACACTCTGACCACCTCTACTCCGTGTGCTTCTCTGCACAGCTCCCGTACACCCTGAACGCGATCTTCCTAGGTGTCCTTCACTCCGGCGCCGGGACACCACGGACCCTGGGTGCAGCAGCAGCGGAAGACGCGAGCCAGGCCCCGGCCAAGGACCTCACACCCTCCGCCGCCTCCGGTCTTTGAGATCTCCACCCGGAACCGCTTCGCTCCCCTCCGCGAGACGGAACGCGACGCTGTGATCGTCTGAGAATCCATTTTCGACGTGTCAGGACCGCTTCCCACGTATCGACATGGGCACGAAAGGTACAGTAGACTTCTTGATCTAAATGAATGGTTATTGACATGGTGTAAAGAACAGAAACTGCTCTTTGTTAATAATTGGAATCTTTTCTGGGAACGTCCTAGGCTTTTCCGTGCTGATGGCCTGCACCCCAGCAGAGTCGGAGCAGAACTGCTGTCGGACAACATCTCCAGGACTCTACGCTCCATTTGACTAGTAAGTACATTCTCAAACGATTGCTACGATGGCTTTTGTTCTGAACACTTAAATGATAGTAGTTGCATTGTCCAATCTATAAAGACTGTGTCTGTTTCTCGAATAGTGAGGTCAAAACATAAATTTAATGCAGGATCTAGAAAAAAATCTGATTGTAATTAAACTAGAAAAAAAGCAAAATACAAGAACAGAAACCATATTTAAAGCTTGGGCTCCTAAACATTAGATCACATGCACCCAAAGCAGTTATTGTTCCTTTTAGAACTATTGGTTAATTTTGATAAAGTGCTAATTGTTGGAGATTTTAACATTCACGTTGATAATACAAATGATGCGTTAGGACTTGCGTTTACTGACCTAATAAACTCTTTTGGAGTCAAGCAAAATGTCACTGGGCCCACTCATCGTTTTAATCATATGCTAGATTTAATTATATCGCATGGAATTGATCTTACTGATATAGATATCGTACCTCAAATTGATGATGTTTCTGATCATTTCCTTGTATTGTGCATGCTGCGTATCACTGATATAAACTATATGGCTCCGCGTTATCGTCTTGGCAGAACTATTTTTCCAGCCACCAAAGCTAGATTTACAAATAACCTGCCTGATTTATCTCAACTGCTCTGTGTACCCCTTAATACGCAGGATCTAGACAAAATGACTAGCAATATGGGCACCATCTTCTCCGATACGTTAGAAGCTGTTGCCCTCATCAAATTGAAAAAAGTTAGAGAAAAACGTATTGCGCCATGGTACAACAGTAATACCCATTCCCTCAAAAAAGAAACTTGCAATCTTGAGCGCAAATGGAGAAAAACTAACTTGGAAGTTTTTAGAATTACATGGAAAAACTGTATGTCCACATACAGACAGGCTTTGGTTGCAGAGTGGTGTGCGTTTGTAGCCCCCTAGAGTTTTATTCTTCTGAGGAAATCTCTATTTTACTATTACTTTCTGTTGTTTAAAGTGATAAAATATAGCTTTTTCCCCACCAGATTTCTGTTATTATCCATCAAAACTAATCCAATCGCTCGCTTTTAATCTATAACCGCGAGTGCAACACCACGCTGTGCGTTAGCATTCCGTTTGCCAGTTAGCCTGCCATTTGCGTTCCCACTCACATCTCTATTCACGTCTACTACCGCTTTTTTCCCTCGCTCTCGTTGATCGCTCGTTTTTATTCTACAACCGCGAGTGCAGCGTGTTTGTAGTGTGTTAGCCGGTTAGCTTGCCATTCACTTTTACTTTTTCTCTACGCCCTTTTTCTACACAAGTTCATCAGACAACAGTGGTGAGTTGAAATCGTTCCACAACTACGGTGAGTAATGGCTTCTTCTCCTTTCCTGGTAACCTGCATCACCTGTCATATGCATAGTTTATCAATCTCTGTCGGCAGCGAGGGATACACATGTGATAAATGCAGGGAAATAGTTAGGCTGACAGAGAAGATTTCAGAACTAGAGACACGCATCCAAACTTTAATTGAGGATAGTAAGAATGTGAGGCCATTAGATACGGCTTTGGATGCGACTAGCTCAGGGAGTCCCGTACATTGTTCGGTTCCGGTAACTTCGCCTTTGCAGCAGGGCAACTGGGTGACTGTGAGACGGCATAGTCGCGGGTCAAAACACCGCTCTTCCGTTCCGATCAGAACATCAAACAGGTTCTCCCCACTCAGTGACGCACCCACTGAGAAACCTGATCAAAGTGCTCTAGTTATTGTACTATTGATTCTATTGTACGGAACGTGAAAATAGAGACACCAGAGGCTAGTCAATCTATTAGTAGAGGCTAATGCTAAACGTAAATTCAGTAAGATCGTTATTCACGTCGGCACAAATGATGTTCGACTTCGCCAGTCGGAGATCACTAAAAATAATG
>NW_026129830.1:15886-34422 GCF_022985175.1 Labeo rohita | reverse complement strand
GAAGATCCCGAATACAGCTAAAATCAACAGAGAACCAGCAACCACAGCAGCAGAGATAAACACTATCAGAGAGACTGAATCTGGAGGATATGACGGACAGTGAAAGAGATGTAATGTAAGTGACTGAATCAGTCTTATCTACAGCATAATAAACGCATACTGACACCGTCATACCTGCACATGTGTGACAGAGTTTTCTGATGTCCAGATGTGTGGTCTGGTTGCTGATGGGATTGTTGATCACACAGCTGTAGGTGTTTTTATCCTGATATTCCACCTCCAGAGGTAGAGAGAGACTGATGTATAGTAAAAGCAACAAAAAGTTAATACAATCTTCCATCTCACTCTTGCAGCTCATCTTCTGAGTCAAAGTGAAACTAGGGTTGGTTTTCTTCAGGGATGTGGTTTGAGCTGGACAAACTTGCAGGTGAAAAATGTGTTCTTGCTAACTGTGTAAGCTTTACAGTTAAACAAAATACTGCAGTGGTTCTCAATTCCAGTCCTGGGGGTGCCCTGCACTGCACATTTTGTGTGTCTCCCTTATTTAACACACCTGATTGAGATCATCAGCTTGTTAGTTCAGTTCATGAAACTCTCTCCAAACAAGCTTTTTCCAAAATGGATTAAATTCATTATTTCCCTCCACATTCTACAAAAAAAAAAAAAAAAAAAAAAAAAAAAAAGGAAACAACGTCTCCATTCCCTCCATCAGTTTTCAATTTTGGGGGTTTTCTCCGAAAGGTATACTGGATATTTTCCTCCAGCCCACCATTACATTTACACCCCCTTCTGATCAATTTTGAATTAAACTAACCAAATGAACCATCTTAACATATAATACATTTATAAGAAATAGTAAAGGTACATCTTTAATATTCTGCCATGAAGGAGCTCCCAGTAATCTGACACATGACAGAATGAAATGACTCCATTCTAACAGACATCTGCTTAGAGGGCCAGTGGAAGAGCCTATTTTCCTTATAATGGATGAAGAGGACAAGGAAAAGACCCTCAAAAATCTCCTGGAATGTTCAGAAGCTTCCAGAGTGTCCCTCAAATTTAATTTTGTGTTCAGGGATGATGTGGAGTTATTTATGCAGGATTGTCATTACAAAAAGGGCCTACTAGTGAATTGTTCACTTGATAAACTTTAGTGTAATTATTGTATGCATTTTGATTGTTTCTTTTAAAATGATGTTGCTGTGTGTGTGTGTGTGTTTAAATTTTTTATCAAAATGGTTTAGTTTTCATATAGAAAAATGCATGATTCACATGTTTTTGGCTTTGGAATAAACAGTTATTTTGAATCTTGTAATTAAAGTACATTTAATACAAAATGCCCATAGGTTTCATGTGTTATTTTGAATATCATGAATAGGAAATAACACTATAAATTAAGTTAAAGATATAAATAAAGATTACATTTACATTAATAATGTAGCAGACACTTTTGTCCAACTTACAAATGAGGACATTGGGAGCAATTAAAATCAACAAAGCAATATGTAAGTGCTATGACAAGTCTCAGTTAATTATTAATAAGAATAGAATTAGAATAAAGAGTGCTGGAGTTAGAGGGTCAAATAAAGATGGAAGTAATGTGTTTTAGCTGATTCTTGAAGATGGCTATAAGGACTAATGTTTTAAAATGCTTATTGTAATGTACCTTAATGTATATATACTTAAAGCATGACGTTTCTTGTGAAATAAAAGCAAATTACACTCGAAAACAGTAGGTGGCGGCTGAAGTCCACTAGAGGGCAGTGATGGATGGACTTGGTCACCATGACGTCGGTGACGTGTCCTGACGGCGGCACGCGAGGTTTGGAAGTGCCAGCTTCGATGGAGAGAAGTGATGTTAGTACCGGAAGTGATTCAGAAATGGAGGGAGAATGTAGTGGCGGGAACATTGGAATGAATGATTGGAGCAAAATTGTAAAATCGCAAGAGAAAGAAAACGTGTATAAATGAATCAGGAACTGACAGTGAAAAGGAAAGAATGATGGCAAAAACAAGCAAGGAGGATTATAAGGTACTCATGAAATTTGCGAATAGCAATGGGATCAATCCAGTAAAACTTACCAAGGCACTAAAAAAAAAGCGGTAGGTGATATAGAAAGTGCCAAAACTTTAAGGAATGGAAATATTCTAATCTTCTGTAAGAATGAAGAACAACAGAAAGCGCTACAAAGTGTTAAAGCAATGCTTGGTCAGACAGTAAGTTGCACAATATACAAGAGAGCTTGGTTAAAGGGGGTAACTTCAGGAATTCCAATTGAGGTATCAACTGATACGATAAAGAGTAATATATCGGGGGCTAAGGTGACTGAAGCGAAAAGATTGAAATGTGTACGAAATAAAGAGAAAGTAGATAGCCTCTCTGTGGTGCTTCAGTTTGATGAGGAAAAAATGCCAGAGAGAGTATACATTGGATATGTCAGCTATTTGGTAAGAGCATATGTGCCACCCCCAGTCAGATGCTTTAAGTGTCAAAAATATGGTCATGTTGCTGCTGTTTGTAAGGGAAATCAGAGATGTGCTAGGTGTAGTGGAAATCATGAATATGGGAAATGTGGACAAGGGACAAAACAAAAATGTTGTAATTGTGGAGGTGAACATAGTGCTGGCTTTGGGGGATGTGTGGCGCATAAAAATGCTGTGAAAATTCAGAATGTTAGAATACATGAGATGTCGTCGTATGCTGAGGCAATTAAAAAGGTGAAAGAGACGGAAGAGGGTCAAGGAAATGGATTAACTGTACAAATGAATCAACACAACAGATCGTCTCAATCGCAACATAAAGGAAATGAAGATTTCTTCAAAGTGGGAAAAGTTGAATTTATGACGTTTCTAGCTGAGGTAATAAACTGTGCTGCACAAACTGTAAGCAGAACATAGAGGATTAAAATCAATTAAAGCAGCAGAGAAACATCTACAGTTTGAGGGAATTACTTTGGAACAAGTAAATGAAAAACTTAAAGGTCAAGTAGTAGATTCACAGTCAACATGTGGAGGCTCTTGATGGTATTATTAATATTACAGTGGAATGCAAGGAGTTTGATCGCGAATGGGCAAGAGTTTAAGAAAGTAATAGAAGATAAGGAATATAAACCTCATATTATATGCATACAAGAGACCTGGTTGAAACCTCACTTAGATTTTGTGATACAAGAATATACAAGTATTAGAAGGGATAGACAGACAGGTAATGGGGGAGGAGTGGCTATATTCATTAAAAATGAAGTTACATATAGGGTTATAGAGCTGAGTGATGAGCATGAATCAATTACAGTAGAGGTATTTTTAAAAGAACAGAGTATTAAGGTAATTAATTATTATAATCCTTGCAACAGATTAAGTATGGAAGTATTAGAAAAAGTAATGGGAATGGGTAATCAGAAGGTGATATGGTATGGAGATTTTAATGCGTATAATACTTTATGGGGAAGTAATAATACTGATCATAATGGTAAGGTAATAGAAGAAATGATTGATTTGAAGAGTCTGATATGTATGAATGATGGTAGAGCCACTAGAATTGATATAGCCAGGGGTAGATGCTCTTCTATAGATTTAACACTGGTGTCAGAAGGTCTAGCAGGGATGTGTATGTGGGATACTTGGGAAGATTCTACAATAGGGAGCGATCATTATGTCATTAGTTGTAAAATAGGAATGGATGTTAATGAAATTACAGAGGATAGAATTGGTAGGTGGAAATTTAAAAAGGCTAATTGGGAGGCATTTAAATATATAAGCGAGGTAAAACTGCAAGAGCTTATTCTCAGTTATGAAACAGAGGATGTAGAGATGTACAATGAAAAATTATGTGAAGTATTGTATAATACAGCTGAAGAAATTATAGGCAGAAGTAAAGAAATAAAAAGGAAGAAATCAGTTCCATGGTGGACTGAATTGTGTAGTAAAGCAATTCAAGATCGAAATAAGGCTTTTAAAAGGGTTAGGAGGACGTATATATTTGATGATTTCATTTCATATAAAAAAAGAGCAAGCCAAGGTGAGAAGGGTAATATGAGCTGCTAAAAAGAGCTACTGGAGAAATTATTGTGATTCTATAGGGGAGAAGGTAGATGTTAGTGAAGTATGGGGTATGATCAGAAAGATGGGTGGATTTAAAAGAAATCCCGGTATACCCACTCTGAGTAGTGGGGAAGGAATAGCTGTGACTAATGTAGAGAAGGCAGAAATGTTGGCAGGGGTGTTTGTTAAGGTACACAGTAATGATAATATAACAGAAGAAATGAAAATAAATAGAGAAGAAAGTAATAAAATACATCCAAATATTATGATGGAGAAAAGACCTTCCAATGATTATATAGATATGGATTTTACTTTGCAAGAACTAAAGAGAGCTGTTGGAGAAGCTAAGCAAACATCTCCAGGAAAGGATGAGATTTGCTATACAATGATTAAAAATTTATCTGATTTCTCTCTGAATTGTGTATTACGTCTTTTTAATAAAGTATGGAGCATAGGAAGACTTCCTTCTGTGTGGAAACATGGGATTATTATCCCGGTCTTAAAGCCTGCAAAGAATAAGCATGATGCTACAAGTTATAGACCCATCGCGCTAACGTCAAATTTATGTAAGATTATGGAACGTATGATTGTATGCAGAATGAATTATATTTTAGAAAGGAAAGGGATTATTTCAAGACATCAGAGTGGCTTTCGCAAAGGACGCAGCACAATAGATGCTGCATTATGTTTAGAGACCGATATAAGAAAGGCTCAAGTCAATAAAGAAGTGGTAGTAGGTGTATTTTTCGATATTGAAAAAGCGTATGATATGATTTGGAAGGAGGGATTGTTAATAAAGCTGGAACAAATAGGGATTGTAGGTAGAATGTTCAACTGGATAAAAGATTTTTTGCTTAATAGAACAGTTCAGGTAAGGGTTGGATCATCATATTCTAGAGTATACAAAATAGATAATGGTACTCCGCAAGGAAGCGTATGCAGTCCTATATTGTTTAACATGATGATAAATTATGTTTTTCAAAATGTCAAAATAGATATTGGAAGATCTCTTTATGCTGATGATGGGGCGATATGGAAAAGAGGACGTAATGTTTCATATGTAACAAAAATTATACAAATAGCGGTTAATGAAGTGGAAAAGTGGGCCAATAAGTGAAGTTTCCGTTTGTCAGTTGCTAAAACTCAACTAGTCTGTTTTGCAAAGAGAAATAGTATCCCTGAAATTAAAGTGAAACTATATGGACAAGAACTGGAAAAAGTTAAAGTTATAAAATATTTAGGAATATGGATGGATAGTAGGTTGACTTTTAAGACACACATAGAGAAAGTATTAGAAAAATGTAAAAGAAGTAATAATATATTAAGATGTTTATCAGGGATGGAATGGGGAGCTTGTCGAAAATCTTTACAAAGAATATACTGTGCTCTGATCAGATCGGTAATTGATTACGGATATATTATTTATGGATCTGCATCAGAATCCTGGATTAAGAAAGTTGAAACAGTCCAGGCACAATCAATAAGAATTTGTTGTGGGGCTTTTAGATCCTCTCCTTTGTCGGCATTACAGGTGGAGGTAGGAGAATTGCCAATAAGTTTGCGTAAATTGAAATTAGCAATGAATTATTGGGTTAATATAAAAGGACATACAGAGACACATCCAGTTAAGGAAATACTAAAAGAATGTTGGGAATATGGAAATGATGGTATCAGAAGTTTTGGTTGGACAGCAAATAAGGATGCTATGAATCTGGGTATTACTGAAATTCCAGTTAGTCCTTCTGTCGTAATACCAAATATTCCTCCTTGGTTGCTTCCTATGCCTCAAGCTGATTTTCATCTTCAATATAAGTTTAAGAACGAAAAAACTATACATAAGGATGTCGTAGTACAACAGTATTTGGATCAAGCATATTCCTCAATGCTTCATATATTCACTGATGGGTCAAAGGATCCAGCTTCTGGGCATACGGCTGCAGCTGTATACATTCAGAGATATCAAGTCAAAATTCAGAAAAGGATAACCAATTATGCATCTGTTTTTACAACTGAGCTGATAGCAATTTTGTTGGCTATTCAGTGGGTAGAGGAAGTTAAGCCAACAAGGGCAGTTATTTGTTCAGACTCTATATCATCTCTAAATAGTTTGTCAGGTGGGACATCGACAGTAAGGCAAGAATTGATTTATGAAATACTTATAAATCTGCTCAGAATACAAAATATGGGTATAATCCTGAGATTCATATGGGTACCTGCTCACGTAGGAGTACAGGGGAATGAAACAGTTGACAAATTGGCTAAACAGGCGATGAAACATATGACTATTGAAGTGCAAATTCCACTAAGTAAAGCAGAAATAAAAGGAATAATCAAAAATCAAATCAATAAAAAGTGGCAAGAAATGTGGGACAGGGGAATAAAGGGTAGGCACCTATATAGCATTCAAAAAAGTTGGTAAAGGGAGAGAATGCCTCAACAACAGAAGAGAAGATATCATTATTACACAACTGCGGATATGATATTCTGGTTTAAATCATTCATTGTACATAATAGGGAAACATCAAACTGGATTGTGTATTTCCTGTAGTGAAGTAGAGACAACTGAACATGTACTTCTACACTGTACAGCATATAATAGAGAAAGAGGCGAGTTGACTAAGAAATTGAAGGATCTAAGTATAACTAATTTCAGTTTAACAAATCTATTAAGTTGTGCTTCAGAACAGTCAAGAGTGCAAAAAGAAATACTCTGTTATCTCAAAGTTACAGGATTGGAAGGTAGAATTTAGTTGTTTTTTTTTTTTTGTTGTTGTTCACACTCCAGTCCAATTGGTGGCGGTAATACACCATAAGTTGGCTTGTCAACCGCCAAAAAACGATACAAGAATTAGAAAAAGAACAACAACAACAACAACTACCTAGCCCAGTGTTGTGCCCAGTTCTGATCCCTGCCAGGTTACTAGTATTGGTAGGTTTAGGTTAGGTTAGGTGTGGGGAAGGGATTAAGATTAGGGGTGGGGTTAGGATTAGGCAATCAGGTAGCGATTTGAACGAGAGGGGGTAATAATTTGGCGGGGGTCGAAAATGGGCACAACACCGGAAATCCAAAGTGGAGGATATATGTAACTAGCCCAGGAGCATTTATTTGATCAAAGCTGCATCATTTTTAATATTTTAGACTTGAAAATGAGGAAGCTGTTTATTTACATCTTGATTCTCTCCTGTTACGGTAAGGCATTTAAATGTTAAAGTTACAGTTACATTTTTATACCACCTGTAATCACTTTCTGTTCGATAGATTTTTTTTTCTTTTGTATTTTGCTCGCAGTGTCTTTTGATTGATCATTGTAGACCTGTATTTGCTGTAATCTCGCTTCTGTTAAACGATAAAAGTGAACGATGAGCGTGCCGCAGTTAGAAATGCAACATGTCCGTTTTAGTTTCGTTTCGTAATGCAAACATTATGGTCAATATATTGAAAGGGGTCCTTGTTGATTCTCTGGTCAAGTCATTCTTTCCAATATTAATGTCTATTTAACGGCGTCATAATAATGCATAATGTGATCTGGCTTTTGTTAAACGATAAAAGCGACCAATGCAGCGTGACGCAGTTAAAAATGCAACATGTCCGCTTTAGTTTCGTTTCGTGATGCAAACATTATGGTCAAGATATTGAAAGGGGTCCTTGTTAATGCTCTGGTCAAGTCATTCTTTCCAATATTAATGTCTTTTTTTTTTTCTTTTTTTTTTTTTTTTTTTTCAGTTCCATCATCAAACAAAAACACAAGGCAACATTGCACATTTCAAATTGCAAATTCAACTGCAAAAAGAATAACAACAGAAAGAAAAAAACACAAAATGAACACAAACATTTAGTCTCGTTCAGCAAAATGAACGAATCTTTTTTCGAGTCATTTCGTTCATTTTGTTCATTTTAGCAAAATATAATTAAAATGTTACGTTTTACTTCCCTAACACATCTACTGCTTACACAAACATTGATCACACTACAAACAAAACAAAACTATAATGCTATAAGAAACAGAAAATATTAATTCATTGTTTACCTGGGTCTTTAGTCTATGATTCGCTCACCTCACCTCTTATCTAACAAGTTTTCGGGTTTGAGTCGTTCGTTCATCACCTGACAGCCCAATTAGCTAACCAACACAGTCTGAGCCGGAAAGAGAATTGATTAGTTCATCTCTCGAGTCCTCGGGTTTGAGTCGTTCTTTCATCACGTGACATCCTCGTAATGTTAACCTATGCAGCCTGAGCCGGAAAGAGAATTGATTAGTTCATCTCTCGAGTCCTCGGGTTTGAGTCTTTCGTTCATCACGTGACATCCCCCTAATGTTAACCTATGCAGTCTGAGCCGGAAAGAGAATTGATTAGTTCATTTCTCGAGTCCTCGGGTTTGAGTCGTTCGTTCATCACGTGACATCCCCCTAATGTTAACCTATGCAGTCTGAGCCGGAAAGAGAATTGATTAGTTCATTTCTCGAGTCCTCGGGTTTGAGTCGTTCGTTCATCACGTGACAGCCTCATAAGGTGAACGAACGACTCTAAAACAGGTGAACTAATTCCAGTACAGAACCTAATAGGATGTTGCGCATGCGCGAATCACTCCCAGAGACGACTCGTTCGTCCCGAGTCACATTAAAGATTCGTTCAAAATGAACGAATCGTTCAAGAACGACCCATCACTAGTGAACACACATTTAAAAAGAGTACTCCAGCACACGTTTCCAATTCACAGCAAACATTAAATAGTGAGACATTTCATACACAGCACCCGTAGTTAGAAACTCCAAGCATAAATCACATGCCCTATGTGTAAAAACCAGCACAGGCAATCAATATACTCTATTCGAAGAGACAATCACTAATAGCCGAAGACAACGACAACGCACATAAATCACATTCGGAAGAATAAAATAATTTCGGACTTCCCTGTCCACGTCCGACGACACCCTGCCGTCACTGTGAGGACTCAGCCTTCCCCTCCGCCACAATGATGGGAAGGTCTTTTCAAACTGCCTGCCAGTGTCCACCTACACTCATTTCCCTAGCTATCTAATTCCCCCCCATCCCCCCCCCCAACCCCCCAACCCCCCCAACCCCCCCAAATAACTATCTCCGGGCCAATAAGTGGAACCCCGGTTTTCTTCAGCGCCGGTGGTGCTAACCAACCACGAACGCCACGGATCCCCTTCTTTTGCGGACACAGCAGACTAGTAAACACAGCAAATCAGTCCCTTTCACAGTTCATCGTTAAACAAAAAGCCTCCCCACCTTTCCCCTTCGCCCATTTTAAAAACATCCAATAATTGTTCATTATCCACAGGTGTGCTTAAAGACATCATTCCTTCCTTGTTTGTCCGTAGCAGTGACGTCACGCAATCAGTCGACTCGTAATCATTACAGTATGTAACATCAATGTACCGAGAGAGTGATTCAAAAGTGTATGGAGTCATGTGTTTTCATAACTGCTGTAACTGTCATTACTGTTACGAAACTCGATGGTTGCCACTGGAGTTGATCTCAGAGTGAACCCATGAAACCTGGGTGTCTACCATTTTAACTGATTTCATGTCAGTTTTATATGTATGTTAATACAATTCAAATTAATCATTTGTATTTGTCCTGATTAGGGATGGGTAGACAGCAACTAAGTTAACGTTACGTAAACAATTTATGTGTCATTTAACAACATATAATTTACCATTAAGATTAAAAACGGGTTTCCCAAATTCGAACGCCGTCATTAAAATGAAACTTTGACCGAGAAACTCCCTGCGTCTTCTCTTCACTGTTTTCACGCCAATAAGCCACCGAGGTTCTTGTTCCCACAATGCACAGCGTAATCAGTGGCGTAGCGCAAACTGCGTTGGCCCACCCGCAAGAGTGGAGGCGGGGCTCCTCACCGCATAATTAGATGGGGGATTCACCTTTTCATTCAAAATCGTGAATTAGTACTGTGGAATTTAATAGTATGTAATTATTTCGTATTTATTTATTAAGAACTTTTCACAAAAAAATAAAAAATAAAAAATAAAAATAAAAGAAACACCAACAATAAAACAGCAATTAAATTAACTTGTTAAAATGCAAGGGAGCACATGGCGTCAAAATATTTTTTCTATCTGCAGTATACAACAAAGATTCATGACGTTTAACATTCAATAAAGGTAATATATATATTACCTTTAAAATCCTCCAAAGCGCCCCTTTCTCCTAGCATTTTTCTGCGCAAAGTCCTTGACAATGTCTGTTATGTCCATCTGACGCGCGTGCTGGCTTTCAATGCTGAGTATCGCAAGTTTTTGAGCTCCGCTGACATATTTTCTTTTACTCATTTTGCGCTCATAAGCTTCACTCTCTAAACAGTTGCGGAAATTCTTAATCGTGATTGGATAACAAGGACAACGGATATGGTCATAATCGCCAAACACCGTAGGCTGCAATTACTACCAAAACAAAAGTCCTATACGTTCACGTTATAAAAACGCTTTAATTATTTATTTATTTTAATTATTTATGCGGGCCCGTCCGCTACGCCACTGAGCGTAATTCAAAAATACGGAAAAAACCCTGTAAAAACCAAATACGGAAAATTCCTTATTATTACGGTATATTGTACTGTTTTTTTACAGTGTAGACAAAAATGCCAAAGGATGCTCTTCAGGTTCCATTGCACTTTAGTTATCTTTCTCAAGTTCACCAAATCAGTATCAGCAACTCTAAGTAAAGATTCTCTCCCTGCACCTCTGTCTGCTCTTTTGTCATAAACATCATGTGAGAGAGCACTAGTTAATGTGCAAAAACATCAATGGCCGAAATCGTTAAATAACACAACACAGTGTTTACAATTTTGTGCTTAGATTAAAAATTACATTCTAAGTTTAACTTTGTTCCACGCTGATGTTACTAAAACAAGTAGATATTTTCTAAATTTTGTATATCTTAAGTGTATAAATTATGTGTGAAAATTCCCTGACGGTGGGATCTCTGTATAGGATAGGTGATTGTTGTAGTATTTCTTAAAAAATAATAATAATAATCATTAAACTAAAAATGATTGAAGTGTGAGTCACGTGATATCTCCCTTTAATCCTTCGGGTGAGATCTGTCTGTCTTGGCTTCGCTTAATTCACTCCTCTGCAGCTGCCTAACTTTGGGCTTTTCAAATGAGCCTTCTGATACACCGGCTGATATTTCTCATTCAGCATGTGAAGCATGTGCCACATCTAAAGGCCTTTCCTGTTTGTAACGATCAGCTGTAGCACTTGAGAGCAGCCTGTAAAGGATAGTGTTGGGTTCGAGTCGAGTCCAAGTCTTTAACCAATTGAGTCTGAGACGAGTCAGAGTCCAGATTGGGTTGAGTCGGACTCAAGTCCGAGTCCCAAAGGGCCGAGTCCGAGTCGAGTCCGAGTCCAAGGAAACACTACTGTTTGTCAGTATCTTAACATTGTTTTAACCCAGGGGTGCCCAAACTCGGTCCTGAAGGGCCAGTGTCCTACAGAATTTAGCTCCAGCCCCAATTAGACACACCTGAACCGGCTAATCAAGCTCTTACTAGGCATACTAGAAACCCCCTGGCAGGTGTATTGAGGCAAGTTGGAGCTAAACCAAGGACCAGGACTGAGTTTGGGCACCCCTGATTTTAACCGTTACAACTAGAAAAACGCAATGTCAGTTGAAATGTAAGAAAAGCAAACCTCTAGTGGATCTTGCCATTTTGATTTTTGATTTCACAACATCTCATAATTAGTGTCCATACTCTGCTTAGCAAACTTAAAGTCATGTGACAGATTCAGTTCGAGTCGCCTAAAAATTGTACTCGAGACCGGACTCGAATCCGAGTAGGAGTCGGAGTACCCCAACTCTAGTAAAGGAACATTCCATTGGTTTTGCTTACTGAATGAGTATGACCCTTAACTAATCTAAAACATAACTTTTTCATGGGTAATAGGTGTAATATTCCTTTGTGGAGACATGAGAATAGTTGGTTGCATGAATTCACAAATTTGAAAAAGGATAAAATAGGAATCAGTATGTGCTGAATGGTGTTCATTAAGATCATGAATAATGTGTAAATCAATAATGTTGTTCTGCTGTTTGCATGTGTTACATTATGAATCCAGAAATATTTCTCTACTCACAATGTTTATTATATGTACAAAAATATTTCTACATCACTTTTATGTTGTGTGTTTTTATTTGTTTTATGATTCTCTGTTCATTTCTTCTTCAGGTTCACCTGGTGTTGGTACAGATGACACAGACTTTGTGATGGAGGGAGATTCAGTCTCTCTAAACACTGGTTTTAAAACAAACCAACAAGTAGAGTTTGTGTGGTATTTTAATGACACTCGCATTGCTCGATTGATTGGACATACCAGTAAGATCTGTACAGATGTTCAGTGTAATGAAGGTAAAGAGGAATTCAAAGACAGACTGAAGTTGGATAATCAGACTGGATCTCTGACCATCTCAAACATCAGAACCACAGACTCTGGAGAATATAAACTAGTGATAATCAGTAACAACAGCAGCATTTCAAAGATCTACAGAATTGCTGTTAATGGTGAGTCATTTAATAAATGTTAGTAAGCAGGTTATATATGTTTTAAGTGCATCATTTATATGTTTTTTATTTACATATATATTTACATAAATTATATAGATAATTTCTTTAAAACACATTGATTGTTAATTTGGAATGTGTAGATTTGTATTTGTGGATTAGGAAGGGCATCCGGCATAAAATATGCCAGATCAGCTTTGCGGATCACTCCGCTGTGGCGACCCCTGATAATGGGAGCAAGCAGAAGGAGAGAAATGTATTTGTGGATTGAATATGTTAGTTAGTTTTAACAGTTAGATTTGCAGGTGTGCTTTGAAACAATGACAGTTTATCATCATATAATCTCTCATCAGCTTGTTTTAGTTGAGTATTTAATGTAAAATCTGTTTTGTAAGTATAAAACTTGGATAAATGTTGTTTGTCAGATTTAAAGTCAAGAAAGTCCTTGCACAATTGCATTCATGTTTAAAGTCATCTCAGGTTATGCAGGTGTTTTTTTTTCAGCAAAGATAATCCAGTAGCTGTTGGTTTGTGTTTCAGGTGTTCCTGCTGCTCAACGAGATGAAAAGAAGACCAAGTCTGTAGTAGAGGGAGAATCTGTCACTTTAGATCCTCGTGTGACAAAAAAAACAAATAATTCAATGGCGTGGTATTTTAATAACACTCTCATCGCTGAAATCACTGGAGATCAGAGTAAGATTTGCACAGATGATCAGTGTTCTGACAAATTCCAAGACAGACTGAAACTGGATCATCAGACAGGATCTTTGACCATCACAAACACCATAACCACAGACTCTGGACTCTATAATCTAAAGATCAGCAGCAGCAGCAGCCGCCGCCGTCGCCACAGCAACAGTTTCACCACTATGAAGAGCTTTAGTGTTTTTGTTACTGGTGAGCATAATTCTGTTATGTTCACACACAGTACAGTTATTTACAGGTGTGACAACCGTTTTCCATAACCGAACTCACACATGCAAATTTTCAGGACTCACAACTGCATTCTTGGAAAATATGCATTGTGTGAACGGAACAGGACTGGACAATTAGTTTTCCGTCACTTCATACAGTGCCATAGAGCCGCTCTGCTCTACTTTGTGTTGCGTGTTTTCATGTTTGGTTTCAGTTAACTTACAGTGACAGAGAAATTGAGCTATGTGTCATCTTAATGTTTTATATCCAGTCTCCACCAGAGCCACTCCTGTCAGTTTTATATATTATTATTTATTATAATATAAAAGCTGCTGTCAGTTAATTTGAGGTTTAAGGACAATTGCAAACTTGTATAAAATATAAAAAAAGCTAAATTTGAGTAGTGCTGGTCTTGGTTTTAACTCATTCTCACCACATTTGTCTTGGTTTTGACTTGGTTTCACGAGTTCACCCTCACATCTAATCTGGTTGAGTAAACAGTAAGCATATTTTGGCGTGCTGTCCTGGGGGAGGGCTCCGAGCCCAGAATATGGCCTGAACCCAGAGAACTCCCCCCATCCCAAGTATAGGATGAGGAAAGATTAAGAGTGAGGAGTTGGGGTGGAGGGGGGATGGGAAGGGAGCCGCGGCTCTGCTGCACCGGTAGGGGGAGCCCCGTCCGATGTTGAATAAGTAAAGAAATTCAAAGCGAGTGATGGAGGGACTCTCACTGCATCCGAAGGGAGCTGCGGCTCTGCTGCACCGGAAGGGAGAGTCCTGTCCGACGCAGAGTACGCAGCGTAACTCGAGACGACGGACGGAGGGCTCACACTACGACCGAAGGGAGCCGTGGCCTTGCTGCACCGGAAGGGAGAGCCCCATCCGTTGCTGGATGTGCAAATGAGATTTGAAACGATGGCTGAAGGGCTGAAGGGCTGAAGGGTGATCAAAAAGGGGCTTTGACTGGCTGCATTGGAAAGGAGAGCCAAAGTAAGCGACGTTATTAAAAGCAGGGAACTTTTATCTGTTCATTTATTTATTTATTTATTTCTGATAAATGCTAGATGGGCTTTTTTTATGTGGTGGTGATTGGACCGGATGCATTTATTGATGCAGATATGGTCAAGAAAGGATTTAGATTGAGCGTTCCTGAGTTAAAAGCAGGAAGAGGGAGCCTGATATTTTAAATTTAAAAGAAGGGTAAGAAGGAAGATAAGGAAGGGCCATAACTGTTTGCGGAGGCAGCCTCACGCATGGATTAGCTACTGGCCATCGATAGGGAAAAGGAGCAGCAGGAGGGTAAGAGTAAGGTGGCAGATCTTGAGTGGCTAGCGAAGGCAGCCTCACACTAGCGTCTGCTACCAGAGAAAGAAGGGAAGGGGTGGGAAGGATAGGAGGTCGGAAAGTCGTGTCAGCGTGCAGTGTGAGGAGCAGCTGAGTCTGGGGCGCAGCCCAGCCTTGCCAATGGCTTACTACGACTTGATGAACGAGGAGAGCTGAAACTTTATCTGGAAGAAAACAACGTTGTTTTGAATGAAGTCAAGAGCTGTAAGGGAAGGGGAGCATGGGGCGCAATTGTCGGCGAAGGCAGTATCACTCTTAAATCAGCATCTGGGTTAGTGTCTGCTAAGGGAGCTGGAGGCTGGAGGCTGGAAAAGCCTGAGATGTGTGGGCTTGAGTTGCAAGCGGAGACAGCCTCACGCTTTCTTCAACTGCTGTAGGTCACGGGAAGGGAGTGGGGTTTGAGACATCCAGAAGAGCCTGTGGAGCCAGTGAAGGCAGCCTCATGCTACCGTATACTGTTGGAGCTGGAGGCCGCTGAAAAAGAAAAGGATTAAATGTAATGGGAAGCAACTTCTGGCTTGTTTCAGCAGCTGGGAGTGGTTTGTGACATTCTGCAGTAAATGCTAAAATGCTTGAGTGGCCTGCAGTGTTGCCAACCCAGCAAATTTATTGCTAGATTTAACAACTTCTCAGACCATCCTAGAAACTTTTTTTTTTTTTTTTTAAATATTGTTATCAGTATTATTATAATATTTATTTATTTTATTGTAACTTATTTTAGCATTATTACTTTTTTTTTCTTTTTAATAATTGACAACATTTGCAACTTTTCATTAAAAAGATGAAAAAAAAATTGATAAAGACACTTCCTCTTAACCACACAAAATGAGTGTTGAAACAGCTGGCCAGCTGAGCAGCAGATCAGCTGGTAAGAGGTGCTTAGCAGTAAGCTTATCACGTACAAATTAGGTTGCTAGTTGCACTTCACCAACAAAAACATTAATAGTAGCTTTATGATACACAGAAGTTGGGACTATGCACCTATGATTGTTAATTTAGGTGCACTGTTGAACTAATTTTTCTCGAAAACCAATCTTTTTCCATCGTATCTGTCTGTGTACAACGTGTAATTTAAAACCCAGCTAAATGCTAGTGAAATTAATACAGAACATTTGAGTAATTTCGTTTCGCGACTTCACCTACAAGCACAAAGATCATTTGCAACATGGCCTGCATCGCGCTAGCGACTGCTGCGAGAGCTGGAGGTCTGACTGCATGTGGCGCTGCGGCCGAAAGAGCCGCGGTGAAAAGTTGAGCCGAAGCGGAAAGCGAGTGAGGTTTTGCTGCGGTGAGAACTGGGACGCGACCCGGGCTCATTGATGCCTGCCGCTGCGACCAAGTGCTCGAGGAGAGCTGGGTCTTGTGCGGGACTATGGTGGTGTCAAACGAGGAGAGTTCGGGGCTTTGCTCGATCTGTTGGCGTCTTGGTGGCTGGAGTGGATTTAGGAGTGAGGCTGACTAATCTGCAAGGTGAAAAAAATATCCCGTACGGGTCCGCATTGTTTGTCCTCTGCGAGAATGATTCGTCGAGATTAAACAGTGTATACTGTCCACTTTCCGTGCGGAGGATATATTGCCATGGTCGAATGATACAAGGATGCCGGGGAAGAAACTGGAAGTCTCGCTGATGGAAGCGATGTTAAGCCTCGGAGTTGTGATGAACGTGTGTCTACTCGAGCGGAGCGACGGTCGCAATGAATCGTGGAGCTCGACGGCAGTTGCGACAGGGGATCTTGTGTAACGTTACTGGTCTCGTCGTTGTGCGGAAACTTAAGTCTGTAATATAATGGCGAAAGAAGCAAAACCAAATGCCGAAAAAAAGTCGAATGATGGAGGTAAGTCGGCTGTGTACTTATATATGACAGGTGCTAGCTAGACGAGTTGCACCTGTGCCAAATTAGTTGATTATCTGATCATGCTCCTCCCGAACTTTGTTATCAAACATAATTTAGGTCATATTGACTACAACACTACTCTAATAATAATTGTCTGTCTTCAGCTGTTCCAGATTCAGGTTTGTCTCCAGCAGCTGTGGGAGGAGCATGTGCTGGTGTTCTGGCCCTTGCTGCTGCAGTTGCTATTGCAAAAAGGAAAGGTGATAATTAAACAGCTGATTTAACAAGGCACAAATATACTATAGTGTAAAGAGAATTAAATAATAAATAATAAAGTGTGAAAATAATTGTTAAAAGATGTGAAAATATTTATTTTAATTCTAATGAAACAAAGTAGTGTATGTTTAAGCAAGTTTGTTTTTATTTTTTTTTTCAAACAGGCATTTGTACGCGGCAGAGTCGTCAGGTGAGATACTGTGAACACTGAATCTGTCTTTCTGCAAAAACACTGAATTTACAATAGATTGACATCTGTGCAATCTGATGTGATTTCAGAAATAGCTACTAATAATTAGAATAAAAAACAGTGTTATGAATATTGTTTGATATTATTATATCATTAGTTGTTTATATTAATTATACAATTATTTAAGGTAGGGTGCTATTCAAAGAGTGTAACACAAAAACACTGAATAGTTGTCCTTTTTTGTTTTTATTTCTTATCATTACAGAAGAACATCTGAACAGTGTCAAGCAATATAGCACACACACACACACACACACACACACATTATTAACCAGATGAATTAAACATCAAAAATATTGTTACTACTTAGAAAGTAGCATTCTCTGGTCTCTCGTGTCCTTGTGTTTGTGTAACTGAAGCATTAATCCTGTTAATTTTCTGTAAATATCTGTCTTCTTCCAGGAGAATGATGTCTAATCAAGAACACAACCAATGGGACGTCGCCTAATCTGACTGAGGCTGCCAAAGATGCTTCACTTTCTACATAACTGCTATGTTCATTTGAGAGGCCAAGTATAAATATTTATAGTTTACCATTGTTTACTGTAAGATTTGTATTTACAAATGTGAAGGAAAGGATGTGACGTGTGGCCAAGTATGGTGACCCATACTAGGAATTTGTTTTATACACACACCCCTCCAATGCAGTGGGCAGCCATATTGCTGTGGTGCACGGGGAGCAGTTGGGGGTTCGATGCCTTGCTAAATGGTCTCACATTAGGTGTGGTATTAATGGTTGAAAGAGAGCACTGATCATTCACTCCCCCCACCTACACTCCCTGTCGGACCTGCAATTTGAACCCGCAACCTTCGGGTTAAAAGTCAGACTTTCTAACCATTAGACCATGACTGTGTTTATTTGACACTCAAATATAGGCCAGCTGTGATGTAGCAAACTGTTTGCTCATGATTATCTAAGAAGCTCTATATAGTGCCAAATACACACCACAAGCAAGCTCGTTTTATAATACCTTTGACAAGAAAGAAAGCAGCAGCAGTAAAATATGTCTAATGCAGGGGTTTTCAACCCTGTCCTGGAGGCACCCCTGCCCTGCACATTTTGTATGTCTCCTTTATTAGACACACTAAGGTCTTGCAGCAGAGATTTTCTTACTATTGGGAGATGATAGGGTATGTATTACTTACTATTGGAGATAGTGCTACTGTCAACTTGAAACCAATCACATTACAGCCTTGATGTCATTGAATTTCAGTTCAGAGTTGTGCAACACTCAGTCTGCATTTATGGATACCATAGGAATAAATGGGTAAAGTGCTGTAATCTTAATGTCACCTGTCACAAAAAGTCAGTGACTTCTCTTAT
>NW_026129830.1:0-15386 GCF_022985175.1 Labeo rohita | reverse complement strand
GCTCTCAAGTGCTATAGCTGATCATTACAAACAGGAAAAGTCTTTAGATGTGACACATGCTTCACATGCTGAATGAGAAATATCAGCCGGTGTATCAAAAGGCTCATTTAAAAAGCTCAAAGTTAGGCAGCTGTAGAGGAGTGAATTAAGTGAAGCCAAGACAGACAGATCTCACCCGAAGGATTAAAGGGAGATATCACGTGACTGACACTTCAATCAAATTTTTTTTATTTATTTATTTATTTTTTTTTTTAAGAAATACTACAACAATCACCTATCCTATACAGAGATCTACTTGTTTTAGTAACATCAGTAAAGAGAAGACGCGGAGAGTTTCTCGGTCAAATTTTCATTTTAATGTCGGCTTTCGAATTAGGGAAACCCGGTTTTAATCTTTGTGGTAAATTATATGTTGTTAAATGACACATAAATTGTTTACGTAACCTTAACTTAGTTGCTGTCTACTAAACCCTAATCAGGACAAACACAGTTGATTAATTTGAATTGCATTAACATACATATAAAACTGACATGGGATCAGTTAAAATGGTAGACACCCAGGTTTCATGGGTTCACTCTGAGATCATGACTCCGTACACTTTTGAATCACTCTCTCAGTACATTCATGTCACACACCGATCTGTGCAGCGCTGCTTCAAGTTGAGCACACCCTATAAGTTATACATTCATAAAGGTTTAGAAGCTTCCAGAATAGGGTTGGGTATCGTTAGAATTTTGTAAATTCCGATTCCGCTTATCGATTTTGATTCCAATGTGAATAAAATATTATATCAATCATATTTATTCTGTTTCTTTTTTGCTAAACATTTAGTTGCAGCTGAATACCATTAACCATTGGTACCATTTTTAGAGATCAAGATGGCGCCGCGGATGGTTGCCTCGGTTTGTTGCTCCTTCGTACTTTTTCTGTTTTTGTTTGTTTGTCCTGTCTTAAGCAACGTTTTTCCGATCAGCTTCTCAAGAAACGAGCTCTTGGACATAAGGAATAGCACACCAGATAACTTTTTGCCAACGTTTGAACATTCAGACGTCTTACTGGACATTTTAGTCGGAGGGGCTGCGTTCCTATACAAGCGCTCCAAGCGACGCAAGCGAGGAAAACGCGCCGGCGCGCTCGTGAAATTCAGACAGCGCGGTTTTAGGACTCCGTTGCCGAGTATTCACCTGGCGAATCTCCGCTCCCTTGCAAATAAATCAGACGAACTACAACTCCTCACCCGCACAAACAAGGACTTTTTAAACTCTGCTGCGCTTTGCTTCACGGAAACCTGGCTAAACGGAACCATTCCGGACAGCGCGCTTCATCTAACGGCTTCCAGCTGATCAGAGCGGACCGCGTCACAGAGTCATCGGGGAAAACGAGAGGCGGTGGATTATGTTTTTATATCATTGAAGGCTGGTGTACAGACGTTACGGTTTTAAATAAGATGTGCTGCCCAAACTTGGAAGCTATCTTTATTAACTGTAAGCCTTTTTATTCGCCGCGGGAGTTTTCCTCGTTTATTCTGGTGAGTGTGTACATTCCTCCTGATGCGCGTGCAAGCGCGACGCTAGAACTGTTGGCCGATCAGATCACACACAGAGAGCAGCGTTACCCGGACTCTTTCATTATCCCCAACAAACATGAGACGTCCACCCGACGTGCAGATCACGTCTATATTGCGTCGGTCGGTCCAGGACCATATTTGTACTTCTACACGACGTGCAAATCCAGTACAGTATCTGGACGTCGGACTACGACGTCCCTTGGACGTAGATATGCAGTTCAAAATTTGAACGTCTATTAAGGGGTTTTCCTGGACGTCTGTATAACGTGCAGAACAGGTTCAGGAAATCGACTTAAGAACTTTTTATACAATTAAACATGACAAAGTTCTGACTTAAAAAAAATGTAAATATCATTTTTATAAAACATTTACGTGTTAAAACAGTGTAATATTTGTATAAAAACATCATGTCAGTAACATAATGCGGCCATTTAATTATTTTATTAATATTATTAATATTATTATTATTTTTTTTTTTTATGTGTAGTATTTTTCACTAGGACATTGACAGAAACAGCCGCTTACATCTATGTGTGATTAAGTTAAGTTAAAGTTTAAGTTAAATAGATGTAAAGAGATTTAAATATAATAGATAAATATATTTAAATATTGAATAATAATACAGAATATTAACACAATATTATTGTTTATTATATATTTTAATAATAATAATATATTTAATAAATACATTTAAATTTAATTTAATAAATAGATCTCTATTTAAACGTGCGCTCACGTGAGGGGCATTAATGTAGTGACGTAAACGTGATGGCGCAAGCAGCCGCGAAGACGGAAGATATTGATATTGTGTATTACCAAAGACTGAAGATATAACCACCACGATAGATCCGTCGTGTAATTTATTTAACTTTACGTTAAGGACACTTTATAAAGCCTACAGTGGATGGGACCCAACTTGACCAACGAACAGCCTTCACAACGCAACGCTGCTATTTGGAAATTTAAACAGTAACGGTCTCTAACGGTCATCTGAGAGACGGACGGGTGCTAAGCCGAAGGTAAGCGATATAAATGTACCTTTATTCGTCGTTTTGTCAATCTAATGTTAAATTTCACTTTAGATGTATTTTGTTCTGTGTTATGACGATTTCAAATTCAACTTTTTGTAATTTTTATATCTCCCTGTTGGTTAATTTGCGAGTAAAGTGGTCAGTGAAGTTACAGTCTGAGGTAAATTTATGTTGATCCCTTTTAATTGTCTAAATTAGTCACTAAAACACGTAACTTCACAATAATGTAAGATTTTCAAAACTTTATCTTGTGTTAAGTGTGTGTTCTTGTAGTAAAATAGACTTTCAGTAAATTCACTAAAGACTAAATATCAGTCTGGCAGTTTTTTCTGATCATATGTTTACCAAAGAGGTCATAATGAGCATTGTGAAGCTATATTTGTAGTTATAATAATAATAATCGTTTATATTTCAATGTTGTTTTCAGGGCAGTTCATGAAGACGAGATGAGATGTTTTGTCAACCTGGACAGAAGTTCCACCTCCCACACCAGACCCTCTGCTGTATATGGAGGCCTGTCCACTAGCACTTGGGTTTTTGGAGCCAGGGACCTCTTGCAGGGAAGAAAGATGGCAAGATGGCGCCGGTGAGATCGGCTGCCGTCGCAACTGCTCCGTATCAGTCTGGCAGTTTTTTCTGATCATATGTTTACCAAAGAGGTCATAATGAGCATTGTGAAGCTATATTTGTAGTTATAATAATAATAATCGTTTATATTTCAATGTTGTTTTCAGGGCAGTTCATGAAGACGAGATGAGATGTTTTGTCAACCTGGACAGAAGTTCCACCTCCCACACCAGACCCTCTGCTGTATATGGAGGCCTGTCCACTAGCACTTGGGTTTTTGGAGCCAGGGACCTCTTGCAGGGAAGAAAGTTGGCAAGATGGCGCCGGTGAGATCGGCTGCCGTCGCAACTGCTCCGACCCCCTTTTATCGTTTTTTTGTTTTTTAAGTTAGTTTTCAGCGTTTTTAAACCGGCTACATCAGCACCATTGGGTACATTGAATATGATAGAGACACTCTTGTTTCTATTGGTGTACAATGTACTCACAATTCGACGTTTGTAACTCCGGAACCGAGCTGGCCGAGTGAGATCCGGAGGGAGAACAAAGGACGCGACGCGAAGCGGCGGCCCCGTGGGAAACGAGCCGGCATCAGGAACAGGCTGAGAGCCCGTGCACACCGCACTCCTCTGCCTAGCATCCTGCTTGCCAATGTCCAGTCACTGGAAAACAAACTCGATGACCTCAGGGCCAGGGCAAAGTTCCAGAGAGACATTCGGGACTGCAATCTCCTCTGCTTCACCGAGACATGGCTGAACCCAGCGGTGCCGGACCACGCCATCCAGCCGGCAGAGTTCTTCTCGGTTCACCGCATGGACAGGACACGGGACTCGGGGAAGTCAAGGGGAGGCGGCGTGTGTTTAATGGTGAACAACAGCTGGTGCAACAGCGCAAGCGTTGTTCCTCTTGCACGCTCCTGCACACCCAACCTGGAACTACTGACCATCATGTGTCGTCCTTTTTATCTACCTCGGGAGTTTACATCGGTCATAATCAGCGCCGTTTATATTCCACCACAAGCAGACACGGACACTGCCTTATGCGAGCTGCATGAAGCACTCACACAGCACCAAGCTCAGCACCGGGACGCTGCGCTCATTGTGGCGGGGGACTTTAACAGTGCCAACCTCAAACGCGCAGCACCGAACTTTTATCAACACATCACCTGCCCCACCAGGGGCGATAGGACACTGGACCACTGCTACACTACAGTCAAGGACGCCTACAAAGCACAATCTCGTCCACCGTTTGGGAAATCTGACCACGCCGCCATCTTCCTCATGCCAAAATACAAACAAAGGCTAAAACGGGAAGTTCCGGTTCAGAGGGAGGTCACGCGCTGGACGGACCAATCGGTGGCCGCGTTACAGGACGCACTTGATGACGCTGACTGGGACATGTTCCGGAACAGCTCCGATGACGTCAACGTGTTTACGGAAGCGGTTGTGGGATTCATTGGGAAACTAGCGGATGATACCGCACTGAAAACTACTATCAGAACGTTTCCCAACCAGAAGCCGTGGGTGGATAAAACCATCCGCGACGCTCTGAGATCTCGCACCGCCGCCTACAACGCGGGACTTGCGTCGGGGGACATGGTCCCGTACAAGGCAGCGTCATATAACGTGCGGAAGGCGGTGAAAGAGGCGAAGCAGCGCTACGGGAGGAAACTAGAGTCACAACTCCAACAGAACAACTCTAGGAGCCTGTGGCAGGGACTAAGGACAATAACGGACTATAAAGCACCAACATCCGGTATGATGAACGCGGACGTGACTCTGGCAGGCGAGCTAAACACTTTCTACGCTCGCTTCGAGGCTGCAGCCAAAGACGCTAAGGATGCTAACGCTAGCGGCGCTAACGGCTGCAGACATGAAGACACTGCCAGCACCGGAAACACGTTCATCATCTCCGAGCATGACGTGAGGAGAGCCTTCAAGAGAGTGAACACCAGGAAAGCAGCAGGACCAGACGGCATCTCAGGTCGTATTCTCAGAGCCTGCGCAGACCAGCTAGCACCTGTGTTCACAGAGATATTCAACCTCTCTTTATCTCAGTCGGTGATCCCCACATGCTTCAAAGAATCCATCATTGTTCCTGTCCCAAAGAAACCTCATCCTGCTTCCCTTAATGACTATCGCCCTGTAGCCCTCACCTCAGTAGTGATGAAGTGCTTTGAGCGACTGGTCAAAGACTTCATCATTTCTTCTCTATCAGACACACTTGACCCACTACAGTTTGCTTACCGTCCAAACCGCTCTACAGATGATGCCATCTCTCATCTCCTCCACACATCACTCACTCACCTGGACACTAGAGGGGGGAATTATGTTAAAATGCTCTTCATCGACTACAGCTCAGCATTTAATACCATAATTCCCTCCACACTCACCACCAAGCTGGAACATCTGGGTCTCAGCTCATCTCTGTGTCAATGGATCTGTAACTTCCTAACTGGCAGACCACAGGCAGTAAGGATGGGCGGACACCTCTCAGCCTCCCTCACTCTCAGCACTGGAGCCCCCCAGGGTTGTGTTCTGAGCCCCCTGCTGTACTCTTTGTACACATATGACTGTGTGGCCACTACTAGCTCCACCACCATCATTAAGTTTGCTGACGACACCGTCGTAGTGGGCCTGATCTCTGATAACAACGAGACGGCCTACCTGAAGGAAATTAGAAATCTGGAGAACTGGTGCCAGAGGAATAACCTCCTTCTAAACGTCAACAAAACAAAGGAGCTGATAGTGGACTTCAGCACTAAGCAGGAGAGGAACTACCAGACACCCATAATCAACGAGAGCCCAGTGGAGAGAGTGAACAGCTTCAAATACCTCGGTGTTCACATCACGCAGGACTTGTCATGGTCCTGGCACATCAACACCGTGGTGAAAAAGGCCCGACAGCGTCTCTACCACCTCAGACGCTTGAGAGACTTCAGACTGCCCTCCAAGGTGCTCAGGAACTTTTACTCCTGCACCATAGAGAGCATCCTGACGGGAAATATCTTAACCTGGTTCGGGAACAGCACCATGCAGGACAGACGAGCCCTACAGAGGGTGGTGCGATCAGCTGAGCGCACCATCCACACAGAGCTCCCTGACCTGCACTCGATCTACAGCAGACGGTGCTGGACCAAGGCCAGGAAGATTGTGAAGGACCTCAGCCATCCCAACAATGAACTGTTCTCTCTGATGAGGTCAGGAAAGCGATTCCGCTCCCTGAAGGCCAACACAGAGAGACTGAGGAGGAGCTTCTTCCCACAGGCGATACGGTCTCTCAACCAGTACATCACACAGTACTGATCCGTTTTGCACATCCACACACATTTACACTACCCATTTGCAGTTGGGAGAAGCCTGCGCGGGGATAAATGAGTGGAATTTACATACCATTTATCCCCTGTATGCCTCCTTACCCACTTCCACTTATACTGCACTGCACAGAACTTCTTAACTTTTTATTTATTTATTTATTTATATAATTCATCTATTTTCCTTTTATTCTGTTTCATTTTTATTGCTAGCTTACTTTTTTTAAATTATATTATATTATTATATTTATATACTGTACTTATTTTTCATATTCAACTTCTATTTTGCCGTTTTACTTTTACTTAAATTGTTTTACTTAACTGTTTCTTAATGTGTCAATTTGTTGGGGCAGTCGTGCAATACATTTCACTTCATGTCGTACCGTGTATGTATGTGAATGTGACAAATAAAATTTGAATTTGAAATTTGAATTTGAAGCTTTTCCAAGGACCCCCTCATAAATATAACAGTGTTTAAGGCTAAAGTTAATGTGGATAGGAGTATAATGAACATAATATAATTGTTTTATTGGTGCAAATTGTCCCTATTTTATATGAACTGTGTAATAATACAGCACAATATAGGCCTAATTTACCATATTTTCCAGACAGTTACACCAGGTCAGGAAAAAAACATGCATAAGTTGCATTGGTGTATAAGGCACATTTTGCTGTTACTTTCAGAAATAAGGTAAATACTGATAAATAAAACAAATGTTAATAAACTTAACAAACATTATAAACAATGTAAACATGTAATTTACTTTTCCAAATAATTTAAATTAATTGCCATTCAGAACAGATATATATATATATATATATATATATATATATATATTAGGGGTGTGATGAGACACTTATCCCACGAGACGACATGAGACTGGGTTCACGAGAACGAGACGAGAATTTTAAACTTTTCTTAAGAAATCCTCAATGATTAAAATATAGGGAAAATAGTCTTTTATTCAACTGAAAAAGACAAAATGCAAAAAAACATTTAGGTGTATTTTGAACTTTATGAAATTAAACTTCCATTTTAATGGAATAATATGCAGTAATAAACAACATTTAAACAAGAGCTTCACGATTCTGGATAAATTGCAAATCCCACTTGTTTTTAATAAATTGGAGATCACGATTCTGGAGAAAAAAGATTGGAAAACTAAACAAAATAACAATTTACTAGTGGTTCTGACAAACTATTCACTGCTTAAGACTTTTAAAAACATATTCATTTAAACAAAATAATAATAATAATAATAAAAACATTTAATGAAGGGAGTCAGTGTCTCACTTCATTAAGACTTGTTTGACTATTGAAATTTCCTGAATGAATGATTCAATGACATACTTTTTTTAAATGGGCAATTGTCGCCACCTCCTGGCGGAAGAGGTTAAGCGTTACTATACATACAAGATAGTTTCGTTTTGATCGCTACTGTAGAAAATAAGTGTTTATACCCTAACTATAAACTTTAATCCCAGTACTTCTGTTACTTAAATGTCTGTTACACAGCAATAATGATTATAATGTGGTTGAAAAGATTGTTTGTGTTGCTCTTTCTGCGTTCACATTTACCCTCTGATTCATTAACATGGGCATCGACAAAACGAGCCATTCATTACAAGCAATATTTATTTTAAATTAAGCCTATCACAAACTTATTTAATATGATACTGAAACTGCTAAACTATTTTTTTTAGTATGTACAGAAGGTTTTAAACTCTTGTGTCAGAATTAGACGTTTTTTTCCCCCTCAGTTCAGCTCCAACAGGTGAACATAATGTATGTTTTGTATGTTATTTGTTACAGTTGTTATCCACTGAAAATACGTCCACAATGACCAGATCTGAACTAAATTTTAACCTTCTAGAGGTGTCCTGTGAATGTCAATATTGGACGTCCAGAAGACGTCATAAAAAGACGTTGTAAAAACTTTCATTCTGGCTCTTCAGGGGACGTCATTTCAACGTCCGACAAAGACGTTGAAATGACGTCGTTTGGACGTACTTTTACTCATTCATTACAATTAATATTTATTTTAAGTTAAAATGTAAATGTTTTCATGGTTTTTGTACACTGTGTCTGTAAGTTTATTTACAAGTACAAATAAAAAATTATAATAAAATAAACATGATTTTTACTTGAATGCAGCCTAAGAGTGTATATATTATGTCCAGAAACAGTATAAATGACATCTAAATGAGACTGCAGTTGACCTTCTAAGACGTTGAAAATACGTCCATAATGACCAGATCTGAACTAAATTTTAACCTTGAGACGTCCTGTGAACGTCACTATTGGACGTCCAGAAGACGTCATGAAAAGACGTTGTAAAAACTTTCATTCTGGCTCTTCAGGGGACGTCATTTCAACGTCCGACAAAGACGTTGAAATGACGTCGTTTGGACGTACTTTTGCTCAGTGGGTCGTACTCGGTGATTTTAATAAAGCTCATCTCACCCGCGAACTGCCTAAATATAGACAACACATCACATGCCCCACCAGAGACAGCAATATACTGGACCATTGCTACACTGTTTTAAAGGATGCATATCACTCTGTCCCCCGTGCAGCGCTGGGACTCTCTGATCACTGTTTAGTTCATCTTCTACCAGCCTACAGGCAGAAACTTAAGTCTGCTAAGCCTGTAGTAAAAACTGTAAAGAGATGGACTGTTGAAGCAGAGTGGGATTTACAAGCCTGCTTCGAACTTACTGATTGGAGTGTTTTTGAGGCTGCAGCTACTGATCTGGATGAGCTCACTGACACTGTGACATCCTACATCAGTTTCTGTGAGGACATGTGTGTACCCACCAGGACTTATTTGACATTTAACAATGACAAACCTTGGTTCAGTGCAAAACACAAACAGCTTCGCCAGGCCAAAGAGGACGCCCACAGGAGTGGGGACAAAGCCTTGTACAAACAGGCCAAATACACACTGAATAGGGAGATAAGAGTGGCAAAGTCGAACTACTCGGGAAAGCTAAAAAACAGCTTTCAAGAAGTGACTCTAAATCAGTGTGGAACGGCCTGAAAGCCATCACCAGCTACAAGAGCCCGTCCCCCAGCACTGAGGCCAATCAACAACTGGCTGATGACCTGAATGAGTTTTACTGCAGGTTTGAAAAACAAAAGACTGGTCTGACACCCTACACCCACCCGACTGTCCCACAACACAGCCATCAACACCCTGCCCCTCCATCCCCCCTACTGTTTCTCAACCTGCCCTTAAGATCTGTGAAGGTGATGTTTGCAAAGTCTTCAGGAAGCAGAAGATAAGGAAAGCCAAAGGCCCAGACGGTGTCTCTCCAGCCTGCCTTAAAGCCTGTGCTGTCCAGCTATCATCTATCTTCACATTGATCTTCAACAGATCTCTGGAGCTGTGTATAGTCCCATCCTGCTTCAAATGCTCCACCATCATCCCTGTACCCAAGAAACCAAAAACCACAGGACTTAATGACTACAGACCTGTTGCTTTAACATCTGTGGTCATGAAGTCATTTGAGAGACTTGTGTTGGCCTACTTGAAGGACATTACTGGACCCTTGCTGGACCCCCTGCAGTCATCGGTCTCATCCGGGATGGCGACGAATCTGCTTACAGACAGGAAGTTGATCAGCTGTCTCTCTGGTGCAGTCGCAACAATCTGGAGCTCAACACGCTCAAAACTGTAGAGATGACGGTGGACTTCCGGAGAAAGCCCCCTGCACTCACCCCTCTCACCATCATGAACAGCACTGTGGCTGCAGTGCTACATAAAAACAAGATTCACTTAAGAGCTGTTTCCAAAATAGAGCTGCGTGATTCTGGATAAATTGCGTGATTCTGGATAAATTGGGTTGTTGTTTAAATGGAAGTTACAGGAAAGGAAAGTTCTGGATAAATTGGGTTGTTGTTTTTTTTTTTAGTGTGCTCTTTTAGTGAGTAGTGAACAAACACACACACACACACACCCGGGGAGTGGGCAGTTCAATTGACTCACTGTGGCGATTCTGCCTTGCTCAATAGCCGCCAATAGCTAAAGAAAAAAAAACATTAGCCAATGAAACAAAATCACATGTAGGCCTAATTTATAGGTGAATGATTCAGTGCTTCACTCAAGTGATTCTACTTGGTTCATTACTGGATGAATCAGTGTTTTTGAATGTATGATTAAAGACAAATGCATTGTTAACAGCTCCCTTTCGCCACCTACTGGCATAACACAAAATCGATAAATCTTTGACATTATTTGGAATGCCAAATTAACTTTCAAAAGGATGATTTACTCCATTTTGATCTCTACTGTACATATCATAGTTTATATCTGGACTATGAACTTTTATCCCAGTACTTCTGTGATTATTTGAATGTTTGTAACACAGAAATAATGAACTGTGTGGTTGAACAGATTGTAAAACTGTTCATATGACATGACAGTGGCTCTCTTTAAGTCAGTGCCAGCATGAATGCAGATTTGAATGTTCGAATCACACTAGTATGATATATTAAACTATTTGGGCATAAAAGTCTCTAAAAATACTGATGCAATGGTTAACTCAAATTAAATGCAAAAGAGGTATAATTCATGGTTGGAGAGAGATCTTCTATTCAAGGTAGAATTTTATTAAGTAAGGCAGAAGGTCTCTCCTGAGCAGCATACCTCCTTTCTTCACTTAATGCCCCAAAGGATATATGCTCACAAATGGATAAAATACGCTTTAATTTCATTTGGAAAAACAAACCTCATAAAATAAAGAAAAGTGTTCTTGTTAATAAACTATCTGATGGTGGGCTAAATGTTCTTAATTTTACGATTTTCAATTTTTAAAAAAAATAGTTGGCTTAAAAACTTTTTAAAGAATCAAACAAGTATTTTCAATATTCTCCCACAAAATATATTTAAAAAACTTGGGGGATTACATTTTTTTTTTATTTTTGCAGTGTCCTTGTATAACTGCCAAACTTCCTATTGCCAGTTATCACAAACAAGCATTACTTTACTAGTCACTTCTATACAAACACAATTTTTCTCCTAGCAGGTGTTTTATATGGAACAAGTCATTGTACATGGAGAATTGGGTTCGGCATAACATATTAATTGTAAACCAGCTTATTGACAAGAATGGGCAATTGTACACTTATTCTAATTTTATTACAAAATATGGCTTTTTTGTAAACTAAATAGAATTTAACAAAGCAATTAATTGCCAATGGCATAATAACTTATAACTAACCAAATTCTCAGATGCAAATACTAATAATACAACCCTACAAAATCCCCAACTTTTTGTAAATGGTCTTTACTTTTTTAAAAACGTTTTGATAACAGTTTTATAAGTTTTATAAGAATAATGTTGGTTCCAATCCTCCATGTAAATCCAAATAGCTTAAACCTCATTGTTTTTTTTGCTTAGCATTTGTATATTACCATATAAATATGTAATTTTGAATAAAGTAAAATAAGTACTGTACAAAATGATTTATAGATGTTACCCTGTAAAAGTAGCCGTTAGCAGATATATTAATAGTGTTTGTGATAAATGTACTTTTTGTAGTATATATATTCAGAAGATATCAAACATTTATTCATATTTAGATATTTAACATTTTTTCTATTGCCCTTATGCTATTTCATTTTGGACTGACAGACTGACTTTAAAATAGACATAACAAAAAAATTAAGCAAACCCCTTAATTTAGATTCTCATGATATTTTACTTTGTTTTCAAAACCCCTCTTTTTCTGATAAACAGGTTTATATTATAAATCTCCTAATTATCAAAGTTTTATATTCACAAATCAAAAGTAAGTCAAAAGAAAGCATTATATATTACATTTTGTAACACTGATCTTAAAACTTACCTTGAAACCATCTCAAATATGTGATCTCAAAATAAGAAGCTTATTAAAACATAAGTCTAAAGCTTTTCAAATTTATGTAACTGCCCTGGAATTATTTATTTATTTATTTATATCTATTTATTTCTATCTATCTATCTATCTATCTATCTATCTATTTATTTATTTATTTATTTTTTGTAGTCTATTTGCGTTTTTTTTGTGCTTTTTCTTCCTGTTGTTCTTTTTTGCAGTTGAATTTGCAATTTAAAAAAGTGCAATGTTGCCTTGTGTTTTTGTTTGATGATGGAACTGAATAATAATAATAACAATAAATAAAATGATCGTATGCTGCACGGAAGAAAGGTTAAGGAATCACAAAGATGAATCATTGTAATTTAGGAATAGAATCACGTTGGTATTTGAATCGTGTTTGGTGTTTGTGATCTTTAACGATCTGTTAAATTAAAATGCTTTGTCATTTTGGTCGTGACACCACTACTGCAACATGTTTAGGTCATCACAAATATTATATCGACTTCTGATCGCAAGTGTAGCCATTCTTTGGAGCGCTATGCGCTTAGATTAGCGAGCAAGGTCCTGGCAGATCGCTAGGTCGGGTCCTCACAGAAGAAAAAAGGAACCGCACATAGGAATCGATAGGCGGAATCTTAATTTTAATTTCACAAGAAGTATCTGATTCTGGAATCGGAATCGATTTTCGATACCCAACCCTATTCCTGAAGCAGCATTTCAAAAATGTCCATTAGCTGATATAATGAAATAAAATGCTTAATTTTAATGTTAAAAAAAAAATAATAATAATAATAAAAACATTTAATCAAGCTATGAGACATTATAAGCATTATGAGGTCGTTAAATAGACATGTTCGAGCATTTAATAGGACCCCTTTCAATATGAGTATGTTTAGTTTCACTTTTGTGATGCTAATATGTTAGCATCACAAAAGTGAAACTAAACATACTGCTTTTCTAACTTCATCAAACTGTTCGCTTTTATCGTTTAACAAAAGCGAAATGACGCCGTTAAATAGACATTATGACAATAGACATTTATGACGCCGTTAAACAGACATTCATATTGGAAAGAATGACTTGACCAGAGCATTACCAAGGACCCCTTTCAATATTTTGACCATAATTTTTCCATTACGAAATGAAACTAAAACGAACATGTTGCATTTCTAACTGCATCACGCTACATCGTTCGCTTTTATCGTTTAACAGAAGCGAGATTACAGCAAATGCATGTCTACAATGATCAATCAAAACACACTACGAGCAAAATACAAAAGAAAAAAAGTATATCGAATAGAAAGTGATTACAGGTGGTATAAAAATGTAACTGTAACTTTAACATTTAAATGTCTTACCGTAGCAGTAGAGAATCCAGAGGTAAATAAACAGTGTTCTCATTTTCAAGACTAAAATATTAATAATAATGTTGATTTTTTTATCGAAAACATGCTCCTGGGCTAGTTGCATGGTTTGGTTTTCCGGTCCAAACGGGCGTGGGTCTCGTCGTCTGCTTCCGCTTCTGCTGCTTCTTCTTCTTCTTTTGTTGAATGGCAGTTCACTCAGTAGGAGCATTACCGCCACCTACTGTATATATTATGCACCTGGTGAATCTGTATTTTGTTTATTTAATTAATTATTTAAAAAAAAAAAGGTACCACTCACCCCATAGGGTCAGAGCCCAGGCTTCAGCTGACGCTGCATGTTCAGCTCCTCCAGCTTCCACATTGTGCTTCTCAGCCTTCAAGGTAGACAGAGGAACCATGCTCCTCATCCTCAGACCCTAATTCTATATCCTATAACCTAGTCCTGTAACCTCCAAAAAAGTTAAAACAGCCCTAAATATCTGGGCTGCGTTCTCCGATAACGTTGTCTCTTAGCGCGCTACGAAGACTCAAAAGGTACACCTTAACTACAGGTATACATTTCCTACGTGTGTTCTCCGAACTATACCTTAGGATGTTGCTTAAGGTAAACCTTCTTAAGTTCGACCTTAGCAGGTGCTGTCCATGGTGGAGGTGCTGAATAGGTTGATATCGATGCCTCGATGATCGATTGTGCGCTCTTTCCTTCACAGCGGTATAGGTAAAGTATTGAGAAAACAATGTTCTTTATAAAGAAGCGTTTTAGAAATAGTACAAACTGCATTTATCGGGGCTCATTGAAATATGTACATGCAGAAATAAATATGAGTATGTGTTTATAATTTATAAGTGTGCAATCCCAAACCCTCACGGCCATAAGTGTGTTAATGTTCTCCACAACGTATGCTGATTATCCACCAGCCGTATCACATTATCTGGGCCAACAAGATGCAGAATTTGCTCCCGTGGCAGGCGAATTTTTTTTTTTTTTTTTACAATGGTCTCTTCTGACATGGTAGTCAGAGGACTAAAGTGTTCTCTTATAAAGTAGTTGACATACACTAACTGGCTCCGCGGACGGCGCCGTCTTTTATTTAAAACAAGTACTCGCTGTCTCGCTGCCATAGCTATAAAGTTTGTGTAAACTCATCTTTCTTTATATAGACTCCTAAGCCTTTTCTGTCAAATGGTTCGCCAGCTGATGTGCTCTAGCATAGTAATTAAAAAAAGCTAACAACCATTAGTGTATGGAAACTTTATTAATGAAAACACTTCCATACACTGGGTGTAGGCTATAACAACTTAAGTATTTTATGTGTAAAATTTTAAAGTAAAGTAAAAATGTAATTTTAATACTAAATCAGATTTTATATTAAATGTTCATATAAAATTTTCTAGTGTAATTAAACTGCGATGTAAAAAAGCTTTTTGCGTAGTGGTGGCCACTAGCGGTATGAACCGTCAGCAGCGAGCTAAGAGCGCTCCAGACCAACCTTACGAACGTATGACTTACAGAAGGTATACTTAACTAAGAAGGTTTCGGAAAACACGTATTAACGATAAGGTACTTCTTAAGGTACAACTTAAGAACGACGTAGCGTTAAGGTAGTTTCTGAGAACGCAGCCCTGATCATCACTTAAACCCTTCCCCAGAAGATCCACAATACTCACTTGCCTATTTCT
>NW_026129829.1:26884-34491 GCF_022985175.1 Labeo rohita | reverse complement strand
AGCATATAGTCCTGTATATAATTCATATAGTGTCTTTCAGATTTAATAACTACATTGTCAAACTGTTTCTTATTATTGTCCACTGTCATCTGTAATGAATTCATTGAGGTTTTCAGTCAGTTGCTCAATTTCACCACTAGATGTCAGTAAAGCTGCACTGGTTTCACATGAACAGGTGATTTATATACATTTATTAATTTACATTGGATTCATTTGGAACTGTTTAAATTGATCTGAATATCTGTTTGTCAGATGTTTAGTGCTGTCTGTTGATTGTCTCTTCATGTCTCTGTTGATCTGCTGACGTTGCTGAGTAAGTTTGGTGATTGTATCTGGAGGACATGAGATTCTGTGCACAGTAGTGATGCGCGGATGGCGGTTTTATCTGCGGGCGCTGCTGATAATCCGCGGGTCGGGTGGGTCGGATAATAAAAAATTGCATTCTGATTATTTGCGGGTGTGTCGCGGGTGGATGAGATAAATCAATAATGACGCAAATATTAACTATATTTTCCAACACATGAACCTGTTTTAAATACCTAAGTAGGGTAATATACAGTGGTGTAGTGCAGATTTCTTTATCAGTCTGCTTTGCGTATATACGCACTTCTAAATCCCCTCTGATGCGCATCATTCAGTAATGTCATGCATTAGCCAAAATCATGACAGGCCACCATTTCTAACTAAATCAAAACACCCAGCAAAGACGGTAAGGACCCTGGCGCGGGCTTCCTTTGAGATATGTTTGATGATTGCGACTGATGCGCCCGCGCCAGCACCAGATTTACTGCCTGTTCATACGCGAGAGCATGTTAAGGGAGGCACGCCGAGTATTAAAATAAAAATGATTATTGATTACTAATTTGAATCAGTACATTATAACGAAAACAATACATTAAAATGTCAGAAATGTCTTAAACTGGGTGAACCCCTGTAAACTTTTGTCCAAGGATCCAGTAGGCGTTCAAACACCCAACCGATTTCATCAGAGATTGCGGAGAGTTATTCAGTTATTCTTTTTAGCGTGGCTTTGGCTTAAAGGCACGAGTATTTAAGCTTATATAAGTGTGCAGCGATGCGCAGATCAGCTGAATCTGCTGTTAAAAATGAACCATCCATTCATCATATCATCATGCAAGAATTAGAATAATTGTAAATGACGATCGGGTGCGGTTATCTAAATCAGAGAAGAAAAAAAAAAAAAAAAAAAAAAAAAAAAATATATATATATATATATATATATATATATATATATATTACATTTTTTTTAAATAAGTGTAAGTGTATCGCGTGTGTTTTGACCCACATAGATGTATCTGGGTTAATCCCTGGATATCTACACAAAGAAAGAAAGTTCAAAAGAACAGCATTTACTTGAAATACAAATCTTTTGTAACATTATAAATGTTTTTACTGTCACTCTTCATTGATTTATTGCATGTTTGATGAATACAAGTATGAATTCCCTTTAAAAACCAGTCTGTATGTGTGTGTATAGACACACGGTGTTTTCAGACACAATGACATTGCGACACAAAGCCACTGATAAACTTTAATGTAATTAGACAAAAAAAATCCCTGTCTTTGTTCACATTGTGTGCGCAGGTGTGAATGAACTATTTTTATCCTCGTGTTCTTGAAATAGTCTGTCGGTGTCGCTGACGTGATTGTGCTGATTGTGACTGTGTCAGCAGTGATTGTGTGATGAAGGCATCAGGTTTCTCTGTCAGGCTTTCATGAGTTTCTACACTCTGAAGGTCTCGTGTTTGTGTTCAGGTCACAACAAGACACTCAGAAAAAGCATTTGACTTACAGAGAATCTACAAAACTGAAGACAGGAGACAAGTTCATGACATGTTGCTGATGTGTTTTATTCTGCTGAATTCACCTCATCTGTGCCAGACAAACTCTCCATCAGTGATGAGTCCTGACGTTTGATTCATCTGTTTCACGTCACATGTGTACAATCACAGCTTTGTTTATGAAATATTCTGACGAGTTTGATGACAGTGATGATGATTCAGTGGTATTTTTGTCTCGGTTAACACATTTTGACACGTTTCCACGGACTGTCTTTTGCAATCAGCACAAAAAACGCAAAAGCATTGTTAACTAACTAAAAACATTTTGTGCTGAAATAAAGCTGAAAAAATATTAAACGGCAAAATCTGAAGGAAAATTGGAAATTAAGATGAAATTAATTTAGAAATTATGAGGTTAAAAAATAAAACAGAAAAATAAAGTAATAAGTAAATAAAGTAAATTGCTAACAAAAATCGAAAAAAAGCTAGTATATATATTTTTAGTATGTATTATATATATTACTTCTAGTGTATATATATATATATATATATATATATATATATATATATATATATATATATATATATATATATATATATACATTATTTTATATATAAAGCGTATTTAATAATATTTTATGTTCAAAATAACAGTACAAGTAAATAACATGAACAGTAAAATACACAATTTAATAATATAAAGACTTTATGTTGGCTTGAGAAAACCTGGCCTGAAAGTTTAAAGCAGTTACAAAACATTCAAGTTTAAAAATTTAGATTAGATGAAAAGACGAAATACTCCAAGGCTCTCCTGTAGGAAAAAAAAAAAAAAGCCTTTAATTGACTGGGCTTAATCATTAACATAATTAAAAGTGTAGATTTGTGCGTTTCAGCTTCACAGCCTTCTTCAGGATACACCTTATCCTAGATTAGATGATTAACATGTATTTAGCATGTTGCTAGCATGTTTTTGTCATGTTAGCATGTTGCAGACATGATTAGCATGTAGTTAGCATGTTGCTAATCATGATTATAGTTGCTACCCTGATAGCACACATACATCTCGGAGACATCTATTTGACGTCTGCATTTACATCTGCAAGATGCCTAGTTTGCTCATCTGTGATACGTCTATTGGACATTTCCTGTCAGATGTCAAATATTTTTATGATTTAGAATGTGTGTAGAACTGACATCTTGCAAATGTCTGTCAGATGAGATCTTTAACAGACATGGAATCTTAAGTGGAGTCTAAATGGATTAGAAATAGTACATAGAAAGGAAGCTTGATTGAGTCTTAAAGGATTCTGGGAGTTTAAAATTTGAATTTTGACAGTTGGAGTTTGAACAGTCTTGGCTCATTTGAACATTCCGTCAATGTAAGTCTATGGGATTTTTCCCAGTTTTATTTGTCATTTTTAGGAAAACCGTAAGCCTGATAAATTAGAAAAGATAACGCACACTAAGTCAGAGATTCTGATTGGTGTGTCATCAGTTTTGCTAATGTTTAACATAGTTTAACTCATTGTTAAACTTTTTGAGAAATGTGTCTTTGTTTTGAGAACTGAATTAATGGCTCTGGAAAATGTGTCTACTAAAACCAGTTCTATTGTTAACAATCGAGAAAACTGCAATACGACTAGATTCTTACCTCTGATATAAGTTTCTGTGATCTGCATCTTCTTATTGATTTCATGTTAATGTTTGGTCAGATTTGGCATAAAGGCCTGTATAAGTGGAGCGAGTGGTCAGAGAATCGGATCAGCAAAGAATTACGCGATGAATCTCAGACAGATCCGGACAGGATTCGATTTCTCAAAGGACGAGTTAATTATTATCTGATTTACGAACAAATGTACAAACAATTCGTTAATGAACTGGGCAACTGGGATTGTTTTAAAATCCACAGTTGTTGTGCACCGGTCCTCTCCTCTCTAAGGAAGTGATTGTCTTTACATTCAAGTCTATGGGTGTCCATATTAACGTGATCTTATGTCTGTATGTTATTTGGGCTTAATGATTGGCCATATTATTGTAATCTTACACTCTAAAAAGTGCTGGGTTATTTCTGTGAACACATTGTTGGGTTAATTGTGCAGGGTCATAGTTCTGGGTTGTTTGAGGTACTGTAAACACACAGTTGGGTTGATCATGCTGGGTCAAATGGACTCTAGGGGTTCTTTCACCACTGAACAAGGGGGTGGGTTATTTTAACCCAACCGGTTTGTTTATTTTTCCACTTCATCGAACATTCTGGATTCTTCACTCGTCTCCTCGTCAGACGGTCACGCGATGCGAACTTGCGAAGCTTTGAAAAGACTCGTTTCTCCCAAGGGGTACAACTCCGACCGGAAACTAACAATGAAATGAATTGTTCTAGCTGTTAGACTGTGTTTTATAACGTCTACACCTACCCCAACCATAAACGTAGCCCTTACTACAATTTAAAAAAAAAAAAAAAAAAAAAAAAAAAAAAAAAATATTATTGTTGTACAGTGTGACAAAAATGACGTATCGATCTGCTATTGGTCACACGGTTTCACGTGATACGAATTGCGAGGTCGGAGTTCACGAAGCTTTAAATGTGCAATGCAGTGAAACGCCAAACCTTGGGAAGGACATAACAAATCCTAGTAGTTATAGACCTATCGCTCTTACTTCTACGTTATGTAAAGTAATGGAAAAATGATAGTAAGGCGACTGAACTATATCCTGGAGAAAAGGGAAATGTTATCAACATTTCAGTGTGGTTTTAGGAAAGGTAGATCTACAGCAGATGCTTTGATACTATTTGAAAATGAAGTCAAAAAAGCTTATCTAATGAAAGAATACATGTTTGCAGTATTCTTTGACATAGAAAAGGCTTATGACACTTTGTGGAGGGAAGGTCTGCTAATCAAACTGAATAAAATTGGTATAGGTGGAAAATTCTATAATTGGGTTTTAGACTTTCTATTTGAGCGTATACTTTTCAGGTTAAAATTGGAGAAGAAATATCAGAATCTTATAGCATTCTAAATGGAACTCCGCAGGGTAGTGCAATTAGCCCAATATTGTTTAATTTAATGATTAATGATGTTTTTGATAAAGTTAAAAAAATAAGAATAGGATTAGCACTTTATGCAGATAATGGAGTGTTATGGAAGAGGGGACGGAATATTAAAAGTGTAGCTAAAGGTGTACAGGAGTCGATTAAGAAAGTGGAGGAGTGGTCCCTGGATTGGGGTTTGAAATCCTGGATTGGGGTTTGAAAGTATATGTTATTCACAAGGAACAGGAAGATCGAACATATGGATTTAAAGTTATACGATCAAGCATTGGAAAGAGTGCCTGTTTTTAAGTATCTTGGTTTATGGTTTGATGAAAAACTAACATGGAAAGTGCATGTAAATCAAATTGAGTCAAAGTGTAAAAGGATCATAAACTGCATGCGTGCAGTTGCTAGTTACAGTTGGGGAGCTAGTGATTCGTTCTTGCTGTGATTATGGATGCATTATCTAAAATTAGATGTTATACAGTCTAGAGCATTAAGAATATGTTGTGGAGCAGTTAAAACATCCCCTGTAAATGCAATTAGGGTGGAAATGGGAGAAATGCCTTTAGAGCTTTGAAGGGTAAAATTGGCAATGACATATTGGGTGAATCTTCAACAATCAGTAAATAGTCATCTTACTCGTAAAGTATTGGAGGAGTGTTGGGAATATTTATATGATGGAGGATATAGTTTTGGGTGGAAGAGTAGAATATGGGCTAAGGAGTATGGTATGGATAATAAGATTTTCTGTCCTAATATACCACTCGCTGAGGCCCCGCCATGGAGAGTCCCTGAACCACTTGTAGATTTGAGTTTACTAGACAAGCCCAAGGATGAGTATATTGGAAAGGAGGTTAATGCTTTTTTTAAATAATACATTCTATTCAACTTTACAGTTATTTACAGATGGATCTAAGAAGCCTGTTAGTCAAAAGGTTGGTATTGGTGTATACATTCCTACATTTAAAATACGGATAAGTTTGAAACTGCCTGATGATCTGTCTGTATACACGGCTGAACTAACAGCTATAATAGTAGGATTGCAGTGGGTTGAAGAAGTTAGGCCAAGTAAAGTCGTAATATGTTCAGATTCTTCTTCTGCTTTAATTAGTTTAATGCATGCTAGATCAGACAGAGAAGATTTACTAATGGAAATATATCTATCGTTATACAGGTTAAAAGAGGCTGGAATAATTGTATATTTCTGTTGGGTGCCAGCACATGTTGGGGTATCTGGTAATGAAGTTGCTGATAAACTACCAAAAAAAGCATTAGATAAGAGGGAGGTGGATGTTCAGGTACCTATGGGAAAAAAGAGGCAAAGTCGGTCTTAAAGAAAAAGCTAAAGAATAAATGGCAAATTCGATGGGATAACAGCAGCACAGGGAGATGGTGTTATAGCATTACACAGACAGTAGGGAGAATGAATTGTCAGGGAAGAAATAGGAAGGAAGAGGTGTGGCTGTCCAGGTTAAGACTGGGACATACAGGGCTGAATTCAACTTTGGCACTTATGGGTTTGCGTGAAAAAGTTTTGTCCGATGTGTGTGGTGTATCAGAAAATGTATTTCATGTGCTTTTTAGGTGTGGTAAATATAGTGTGTATCGTGATTCATTATTTAGTCATTTAGGGGAGGAGGGAATAAGGCATGAATATATCTTAGGAAAAGGTTTAATGGATAGACAAATATACGCAGCCCTAATTAGATATATAAATGACTCAGGTCTAGGGTCTAGGATATAATTCGGATGGGAATACTCTACCTAATCTGGAGCATGTAGAGCTAATTGTAAGTGGTAGAGGAGCTGAACACGCAGCGCTATCATGAGCATGTGCTCTGAGTGCTCCATAGATTAAAGGGAGTATATATATATATATTTTGTCCTTTCTCAAAATTCAGACTCATCACCTATGTAAGTTTAATGTAACATCCAGTACAGTAGGTGGCGATAATGCTCCTAAGGAGTTGGTCGCCATTAAACAAGAAGAAGAAGAAGAATAGCAGCAGCCAATTAGGAAAGTAAATAAAGTGTTAAGATTTATATATTGATTCATAAAAACTAGTTATTATTGTCTGTGTGGCTTATTTTCTGTGCATTGTGTTTTGTTGGTAGTCGTTAAAAGATTTATTCACGCAGTCATTATCCGCGATTTAAGAAGGATTTATCTAAATAAATGTCGGTCACGTGTTACTTTTGAAAGATTATCAATATTAGCATTAGTCAGAAGTTTTGGAAGAAGTGTCAGATCAATGAAGAAATCGACTCTATAAAGCCTCCAAATACCTTGAATTCGCGTTGGGATTGAGAGGATTCATCAACTTTGTTCATTGAAATTGCTTTATTGATAAAGAAAACGATGTCAGTGAAGAGAATGAGGCACAGGTATGATAGAAATGTAGATAATTCATGTGTTTGAAAAGCTAATATATGCTAATAAACATAACACGGGTCATGTGCGATTCATCTGCATTCAAAAGGGCAAAAGGAACATTAATGTCAAATTAATCTAATCTAATGTAAGAGCTTCTGCTTTTTGCAAATATTTAATTTGTCGTCTTTAGATTAAATCGCCATAGAGTTTTATTTTGATAATGCAGATTTTCCCTGAATAAGCTTTCGGGAATATATAGGTTTTGTTATACTTGAAGATGGGTTACATGTAATATTGTAAAAGTTTAAATTAATGTGTTAATTAATGTGTGTTGTTTTTTTTTGTTTTTGTTTTTGTTTTTGTTTTTCTTGATGTCAGTTAACTGTAATCGAGTTCA